>NW_005873440.1:83533-84790 GCF_000147115.1 Myotis lucifugus
AATTGGATGGTGAGGATTTTATATTCCAGATTGGCCCGGGTTCTGTAAAGATTGTTAATTACAAGGCTCGTTTGGTTAAGCTACTTATTCAGAACCTTGCCAGAAAAACAAAAACAAAATGACTGAGGAAAAACGAGCCTTTTCATTTAACCCTGTAACCCCGAGCCCGGGGGGATGAGAGCGGCGGGAACGTGCGCCGCGCCGCGCCGGCGTCTGCAGGAAGCGCAGGGTTCTCTGGGCCGCCCTGCAGCCCCGGGATCTCAGGCCTGCGAAGGGAAGGATGGAAGGGGGGGCCTCCTCGGAGAGATCCGAGGCTGCAGCCGGCGAGGCGGGGTGAAGAGGGGGCAGACGGTGGGCCTGGTGACTCGCGGCTCTCCTCTGCGGTGCCTGGCGCAGCCTCAAGGGCCTTGGTTTTCCGTCTGGGATCCGGATGCGCATCCCGCCTGCGCGAGTGTGCGCCGAGCCGGTGCTCTGGGCCCCTTCTGGGTGCTCTCTCCACACTCAGGGACGCGCTGAGGGAGCTTCTACCGCAAGCCTCGGGTGCGCTTTGTGCACTGGGAACGTTGGAGGAAGGCAAGGTGATGAAGAAGGGTTTGCGTACCGCGCGTCTGCGCGCCAGCCTTTTCCAAATCCACTTCCCAGTGCACCTGCTTCTCTGCCCTGGGCGAGCATGTCCCTTTGACCCCATCTCTTGGATTAAAAAGCCCCGGAAAAAAGGTTCGCTTGTCCTTGCGGCATCGCAAGCTGAGTCCTGAGCCAGGCTCCACGGGTCCAGTGGAGTTGGGGAGCCAGCGCCTCCTTGGGTTCGGCTGCCTGGGATGCTGAGTCCTGGCGTGGGGCTTGGATGATCCTAGCTGGAGGCGAGGGCGGTGGAAAGGCTGCTGCTTCTTGGGACCTGGGCTGCCTGGAGAGATCTAAACCATCCAAGGTCCTGGGCCCCCAGTTGGGTCTGGGTCTGAAGGTTCACCCTCCAGGCCAAGGCCAGCCCCTCTCCTGCGGGGCTGGTGCCCTGAGCACAGCCTCATTCCTTCCTTGGCTTCCTCCCCGCCTCCTGCAGGCCAGCGCAGCCAGGTCCGAAGCTGATGGATGCCTGAGACACATCTCCAGGGCTGTTTCCTCTCCCTCCTGGACGGGCTGAGTTCAGTTTCGGGCATCGCAGCTCCAGTCTTCCCACCTGGGAATCTCGCTCTGGCGCAGCCCCGGTCAGCGCGAACTCTAGAGGGCTTCAGAGCGGTTGAGGCTTAAGTCTGACCCCTG
>NW_005873441.1:0-15100 GCF_000147115.1 Myotis lucifugus
AAGTAACTAGTAGTTCATTATATTCATGAATGTCTGTACAAACTGAGATTACTTCCCTACATAGAGCCCGGGTAAAGTGCGACTATCACAGCTGTGCTGTCATCTAGCCCATGTGTCCTGAGAGCTCAGCCATTCAGGTGTTGGTTGAGCTCCCCTACAGCTCCCGCTATCCAATCCTGTCTTCTTGGGAACCTGACCTCCCGATTGGCTCTCTCATCCCTTTAAACTGCCTGCTTTGTGACATCATTCTCCCACCAAACCTACCACCACCTGGTAGAATCTTGGGGTGCCCATGGAGTTGTCTGTAAATAAATTTGGATCATCGCAACTGACCAGTGACCAGTAACTGGTGACCAGTGACCAGTGGCCAGTATGACCAGTGACTTTCATACTGGACACATGTGCTCTTGGCTTCAGCCACTGAGAAATCGTCATTCCTTGCATCTACAGTTGTTATCTGCTCTTCTTCTCTGAGCATGTCAGGTAAGGAAAGAACCTTTTTGAAGTTTTTCATTGGATTGTTATTTATACCTCAATTTATCAATAGTGTCAAAAGAGCATAGAGTAATTTGGGGAAATATGATATAGAAGTCTGCAGACCTAATTTCAGTTTAGATTTTGACATCTACTAGCAATGTGGCTTTGGACAAGTCATTGGATCTCTCACAAAATATGTTTTTTCCTCATCTGCTACATTCGGATGTTAGATGGTTGTGGACTCTAATCCCTTCCTTTTCTAATATGGAGTTTTAAAGAACACTCCAGTTGACAATGAAATCAAGACTTCTTGAGAGTGTTTCAACAGCAATAGAAAGAAAACCTAAGTCATGTAGAAAACTAGCAATACATGTATAGATATAGATATAGATATAGATATAGATATAGATATAGATATAGATGATGTGTTATGTGTAATGGTCTCCAACCACCAAGGTTTCAACTTTAGTATTTTAAATTGAGTGCTGTTCCAAAAGTAATATTCATGTGGTTTGGAGTTTTCTATCCAAAGTAGGATAACAGAGAAAATAGGGAAAGAGGATGGGGAGTACTGGGCTATAGGAAGGCAAGTATTTCAATGTAAAAAAATTAGAACTGCTTTCATCAGCACAGGCCAACAGCAACCAAGAGGGAGGGAAAAACACAAGCAGGAAGGAGGGGGAACTATGAAAATGAACAAGGAGAACATGAAAGAGCTCATGAGAACAAAAAGAGCAGTTTGGAATGGAATATTGGAGGGAACCAAAGAATATAAATGTAAGCAGAAAGAGCAGAGGGTGAAATCAGCTCGGACTAGGGCAAAGTAATGTGGCTCTCAGCAAATGCTTACATTGATAGAATAGGAAAGAAAGTAAGGCTGGAGTAGGGTCCCACTATCCACAGCAGTATATCAAAACAATCCTATTCAGTTGCCCGTTTTTTTGTTGCCTCTCTGAACACAGATGACATGTGACAGTTTGCAATATTAACACTTAAAAATGCATTTCAGTAATGATATTTCTTATATACAAGAAACTAAGAAAGGTGATTATCTAGGGCTGTGGTCGGCAAACTGCTGCTCGCGAGCCACATGTGGCTCTTTGGCCCCTTGAGTGTAGCTCTTCTTAAACCTTAGGAGTACCCTAATTAAGTTAATAACACTGTACCTACCTTTACAGTTTAAGTTTAAAAAATTTGGCTCTCAAAAGAAATTTCAATCGTGGTACTGTTGATATTTGGATCTGCTGACTAATGAGTTTACCGACCATTGATTTCGGGCATTGGAAATCACAGAATTTTCAGTGTTTCAATTCATTCTGATTTTTAAACTATGACAATGTTTTGTCTAGTAAAAAAAATTAAGACTTTAAAAGAAAGATGTGTCCTAAATGGAATCAGAAAGAATACACCCTTTGTGTGATTAGTATGTTCAAATTCAAAGATGCTCTTCATTTTCAAAGTTATTTTCTTCCTAACGCAGAGAGCACACTGATACACAGCCATTGCCTCACTTCAGGTCATAGCTACTTAAGGAAAAACAGAGAGCATCAAGTCCCGCATCTCTAATTTCACATTTCTCAAAAATAATTTTTTTTTATTCTCTTGGGGATTCCTACATTAATGTGTGTGTTTTTTAATTGAAACCTATTGATGATGGTTCTCAGACTTTGGGTACGACCCCTTTGCTGGATGTTGAAGATGATGATAATCTAGGTTTTAAGATAAATATAAAAACCTTCATGATACATTTCAACTGTTCTTTTCTCTTTGTTATAAGGTTATATTAATTGAAATATATATATCTAATACACTAAGTATTTATTACTTACTGCGGAATAGTCAGAGAAACATGAATGAATACAATAATGGAATTCCTTTACATTTACTTTGTTCTCCTCTTTAAACTAGTATTTACTGAAATATTGGTCAGCATATATAGGAGACACATATACATCAACAGTGATTGCAGTGTGCTGCTTGTTATGCAATTTTTGCTGATATATCTCCTCTGTCCATACGTACTCGCTAAGAACTTACTCAAAATCACCTCCTGTGGGTTGTTTCTGGTTAACAGTATTCACTAAAATAGAATAGGCAATATTTACTTTTATGATACGGCATGTATGAAACAAACTTCATTTTGTAGTAAATTTATTAGGGTCTGATGTTTGCTACATGCCTCACTTCTTGAGAAACTCACTCTCAGATAGTCATTTTGAGGTAGGATCAGAAATCAGGCATGAAGACAGTAAGAAAGACCCTTTAAGTTTACCAACTGCATTGAGCTTCTATGAGAATTATAGGAAGAGCATGTGTAGGGCACAGTCAAAATGAGACGCTGAAGATTGTCATGACAACAGATGTACTGTCTTCTCCTGGACAAATGAACATCTGCATCAGAAGTTCTATTACTCCTAGATGTTGGCAGTGTAATGTGCAAAGCTCTGGCAAGGAAGTCGGGATGCTTAGGTTATGGAAGCAGGTACTAAATATTAACATAGGGAGAGAACCGAGCCATAGTTTCTTCAGTCATGAAATGAGAATGTTAGAACAGGGATTCTCAAAGGACTCCTGCTTCTAAAATGCTTTAATTCTAGGAAAGAGCATACAAATCAATAGTACTGAAGGTTCAAGGGCGAGATAGGTCAGGAGTGGTTGCTTCTAGCCTAGAGAACAATGTATGAAGCACACCACTTGAGTCTTGTGTACTTTTTTACTCAAGATTTTATATTATATATAAAAGCCTAAGCGACTGAATGACCAATTGACTGAATGACCAGTTGAACCGCAGCTATGACACACACTGACACCAGGGACAAACGCTCAACGCAGGAGCTACCACCCTGATGGTCAGTGTGCTCCCACAGTGAGAGCACCGCTCAGCTGACCGATGGTCACCAGACACCTGGGCTCATGACTGGAGATAGCAGCTGCAGCGGAAGGAGCCTCTCCCACCTCTGCGGCAGTGCTACCACTAAGAAGCTGGAGCTGCTCAGCGGCAGGCCCTGATTCAGGCTCCTCCCCCGTCCACCTGCTGCTTCCCGAAATACTACATCCCTCGGGCCAAAACCAGCAGTCCCATATCCCCCCAGGGGTCCCGGATTGTGAGAGGGCACAGGCAGGCTGAGGGACCACACCAGTACATGATATATATTTTTTATTGATTTCAGAGAGGAAGGGGGAGGGAGAGAGAGAGATGGACACATCAACGACGGGAGAGAATCATTGATTGGCCGCCTTCTGCAGGCCCCTTACTGGGGAATTGAGCCCCCAACCTGGGTTTGCGCCCTTGACTGGAATTGAACCCAGACTCGCAAGCCAATGCTCTATCCACTGAACCTAAACAGCTAGGGCTGAAAGCAACAATCTGAAAATAATGATGATTTTCACACGTGTTGCTTATCAATCTCTTTGACTTTTTTCATCACTCTCTTGTTCCCTACAGAGAATTCCAAAAATCCACCTTTCCTTGGAACTTCAACCTCCCTGCAACGCTCTCTTCCTGTGGAGAGCAATGCAGGAAGTGTCTGCAATTTCTACAGTGTCTCTGCTCCAGCCAACAGTTCACCATGGCTCCTGCCATCAGCCTCTGGCACCACTTTCCAACCTCTCATGGGTGGTGCCTACTTTTACCAACATTCTAGCACAACCATGTTGTCTGGAGTTCCTGGCCAGAGCCCAATCTCCATTCCAGCTGCTTCCAATCCTAAAGTTTTTGAGTGGGCTCTTACAGGAGACACTGAAAAGAAGTCATCATCACTCAGAAAATTCACTGTGACTGTCATTGACCAGGACACAACTGTCTCCTCTATGTCTCTGGCGTCCCAGTGTGAGAAAACCTCAGATGCCTATAATATGGCCCCTCAGTATCCATCACTTTCTGTCAACCTTGTTCAGGGGGCACCAATTCAGGGACAGGGCCTGTCACATCCCTACCAGGTGGCAAATCATGTGTGTTACTACAATCAAGGCACAATGGACCCTCTGCTCTCTGGAGAGGGTGGTCCCTACCTGCAGTCCTATGGCTCTGTGTCTTACACAGAGAGCAGGGCCTCTGCCCCTGACCCAGGGATGGTCGTGGTGCTAAAGGAGACTCAGTCCACAAACATGATACCACCAGCCTCCACTTCTGGAATCTGCTACTCTGTGCCTCCTCAACCCATCACAAAGACAGGTTTTGAAGGTGAGTACAAACAGAAACAAGGAAGGGGAATAAGGTCAGCATTCAAAACTGGGGTCAATCTGCTGCTGGGAAGTGGTGAGTCCTCAGACAGGTGGAATGTAAGTCCTGTGACTTTAACCCCTACCACCCTCAGTCAATGCCCTCCATTGTCAGACTCCTTATGAGGACACCTGACAGAGGTGGGAAGGTGGGAAACTAACAGCCATGGATGCTACATGGAGGAGAACTCCAAGAGCATACCAAGGGACACCACACTTTCCACTGTCCTACCTGATGAGTCCTCCTGTACTACAATACTGCAGTAAACTCCCTTGATTGATTGTTTTAGTCTCCTTCTAAGGCCTTTCAGGACATTATTGTGACAGTGCCCGTTTAACTTTCCATCACTTCCTTAGTTGACACCTGGATTGAGGATCATGTGTTCCAACATCTTGTCCAAAGCAAACAGGCTATTATCTCCCCTTGCTTATAGGCTTCATCAGGAAGAGCTCCATTCCCTGTCTTAGTCCTTGGTGTGAAGTGTTTTTATTCACTCGGGAAAGTAGAGAGAATTAAAAGGGTTCAATATGAGAATGGGGAACATTTTTAAAAAATCATTTTTTTATGTGACTTATAACAACCCTGTGAAATGCAAAGCAAATCCAGGGACTGACCGACTTCCCCTTGATTCCATTGTAGTGATGGAGACTTCCCTGGGGATGGAGACTTCCTTGGCATTGCAACTTCCAGGCCAAATATTTTATTTACCACCTGCTCCAGAATTCCCCGAGGCCTGCAGGAACAGACATTCCCAGGTACTTGAGAGTTATCCACCACCTCAGAGTGGGGACATTTCAATGGCACCCATAGTCCAGAATCCTATTAACCTCCTGGCACTGCCGCCAGCTCCAAGCCAGGAACAGAAAGAGAATAAGAGTGTGGAGAATATTAAAACCAAGCTTTCCAAGCACGGGGATGGGTACCAGATCCCAACAGAAAACGAAGCTTCTCCACTGCTCCCTTTAGAAGTGCCTGACATTCCACAGGTGCTGGCCTGCATTGGTCCCCTTGGCCAAGAGGAGCAGCCTGGTTGTGCCAAGTCTGGTTGGGGAAAGAATAGCCTGAGTCTTAAGGACCAAGGGACACTTGAAAATGGGACTGAATCTAATGACAGTTTTGCAGACATCGACACACTGGTGAAGGGTATTCACCTGCCACAGGTCTTAAGTTCCTTGGATGACCTTGATCAGCCCCAAGGACCCAGGTGATCAAAACCAAAGACACCAGGGGCCTCAAGTTGCACGAAGTGCAGAAAAAGTCAAGTGTCAGAAAGACTCGCTCTGATCAAGGCCGCAAGATCAAACATAAAGCCTCTGAGCCTATGAGTGATGCTCCCAAGACCAAGATCAAGCCCGAGAGCCCAGACTGTGTGTTTGTGAAAGAAGTGGTTCCTTGCAATGCTGCAGCTGGTGGCAGGGCTCTTTCGAACATGGCCAAGCATTCCAACAGCAAACCTCAGAAAGCTGCAGCCAGCAGGACCAGCAATACTGAGAGCCATGTGCAGGAAAACACCAAAACAAACAAAGAAAACTACTCCAAGAGAGCTGAGGAGAGGAAGCAGTCCGGGAACAAAGTCAAGGCAGAGGAGAAGCCAGCCATTCCCAAGATGAAGAGGAAGAAAAGTCATCCTGAGCTGCCACAAGAGGCCATCAAAAAGCCTCGCAGCGGCCTCGGTGTGCACATGCTGGAGTCTGTGCAGGTTTTCCATGCGCTGGGCAAGAAGAGGGATGAGAAAGCTGACCTGTTTTCCTCGCGGGCCCTGGGAAACTCAAGCAACCCTAAAGGCCCCCAGCCACGCCCAGCTACCAAACCATGGCTGGTTATGCCCCGTGAGGGCAAAGGTCCTGCGAAAACTCAAGTCAAATCCAAAAAAACACATGGAAGTGCTGACAAAGGGTCTCCACCTCCATCCCAGGACAAGCTGCCTTCTCCTGGGAAGGTCAAGTTGGTGCCATTGGTTTTTCCAACCATGGAGAAGACTCAAGTTCGACCTGTTCCTCGCAGGCCACAGTCTCTGGCATCACGTCGGCCTGCTGTGACCAACCCTGCCAAGCCTGCTGCAGTCACTGCATCCCTGCCAACTCCTGTATCTTTGACAGGGCCTGTCAAATCAGCTCAGCCAATATCGTCCAACTCCGCTGGACCAGGCTTGACCAACCGCGACTGCCCTAGTGTCCCGCAGCCTCCTGCTTCTAGGCCTGGGCCCTACAAAACATCATCTTGTGCTTCTTTCCAGCGGGAGCCTGTTCACTCGGCTGTGAGCCAGCCCCAGACCCCGCTCAAGCCTCACAACCACTATCTACTCCAGGATTTCGCCCTCCAACCAATTCCATGGAGGAAATCTGAGGTTCTGGGGCCAGTCATGTCAACACCCATCACAAAGGAGCAGAGGCCAGATCGAGAGGCCATGAAGAGGAAGGCTCAACTAGAGCGTGAGAATGCTGCCAAATTGGGGACAAGGCAGCATTTCATTGACAGGGAAAAAGAAATGGACATTTCTCTGTACTATGGCTATGTGATGTAGGAGATGCTGGGAGTGCTGGTGCCATTTGGGTACCTGCTGCTTTTCGATAGATAGATAGATAGATCATAAATAGATAGATAGATCGTAGATAGATAGATAGATAGATAGATAGATAGATAGATAGGAATGTCTCAATCTGGGTATATTCGGTAACTTAAAAAAACTGAATAAATATTGTAAATTAGCATTTAATAATAAAGAAGTATTTTGAATTTTGAGATGCTGTTAACTGTGCTCTTTCTTGGTGGGTATGAGGATCAAAAGCTGCATGATAAGGAAAGAATTGGAAGTTGGATCGGTGAATGAGGGTCAAGGGGTAAGCACTGTGGGAAGAAAGGAACTTGGGCCATGGCCAGAAAGGCCCAAAACGGGGAGAGGTTATGGATTTATAAAGAGAAGCAGGAGCTGGGTATATGGCAGAAGAAAGAAGCAGGATCTGAGATTAGTGTTAAAAGAGGAAAATTTGAATAGACTTGAGAGGGCAGAAGCTGAGTCTATGTTGACTAGGAGAAATGTAAAAAGTTTCTTGGGAAGTGGGCCTTATGTCTCTTGACCACTAGATAAGTATTTCAGAAAACAGATTCAGGACACATTTCCTTTGGGATTGGGTTGCCTTACGCATATATGAATGTAGTGGGGAAAGTGAGAACAAATTAGGGGAATCTACCAGATGAGTGGCAAGGGCTTACAGTTATCCTGGAGCAGATGATAACAGGGGTCTACAGAAGAGATTGTCTGCAGTAGGAGGCCCATCCAGGACAGGACATGGGAAATAAATTATCATTGACTCCACACCTATCCCTTGGCCCATGAATACACTACTTCAGTTAACCTTCGCAACATGCAAGGCCAGCATCCCTGTGTCACTTTACCCGAGAGGTTCAGTAATGGGCTGAGGTCACACTGCATGCAGTAGAGTAAAGCCTCTATTGGAGGCCTATCTCTGAAGGCTTCAGTGGCCATGTCACCAACCTGGCCTTCAGAACACAGCATCTAGAGGTTACTGGTGCATGAGATCCAACATCAGGTGAAGCCTAAACATTAACTTGAAGGGCAAGCTAGGGCCCCTGCATGATCCCAGGCTGCACATGCCGCCTTGTCTAAACACCACCATCAACTGAGCAAAGCCCAAGAGAAAAATCCTGGGAAGCATCCACACCCACTGGCAAGAGCAATAGGCATACTGGGTCGCAGGTGACGAGCCCCCTAAGTGCAGTAGCTACGGATTTCCATGGGGACACAGAAAAAGCAGAGACTGGTCTGGATTGCAGATATTTAGCTCATAGTGTTAGTCTCACATTACATATTAGTATCAGGAATTTGGCAATGCATTGCAGGATTCCAAGAGGAAAAGCCTTGAATAAACTTATAAGTTTAAGCCACACCTCTACACTGCAACACTTCTCACCATTTCTTCTCAGGTAAGAATACACCATCTTTGAAAAAAGTATCTCATAAGGGGAAATGGTCTATAAATGAAACACGTGTCTTTGGAGATTCCAACTATAGGAGCGATCTTCCTGTGGCCTCTCCGCCTCTTGGATCACACACTTCATACACAATGGAAGTCAAAAGCGCAAGGTAGATTGATACAGGCACCCTAAAAGCTTAGCATGAAGAGTAACTACTAGGTCCATAGGCTTCCTCCCCCAACCCGCTTAATCCATTGATAGCATGGGGTAAAGTACGTTTACAGTTGTGAGTATGGGAAACACAGACTTTATGGTTGTATGGTTATTTATACATGATTGTACTATTTTCCAAACACACAACTGTAAACCTACTATTGCCACACCCTGTAGAAGACTGGGTTAGCAACTCAGCACTGTCTCCTCACAGTAACAAGAGGGTTAGTGAGAAAAGCACTAACCAGGGGAAGAACAACAGAGGCAGCCCAGGCCACATTGGGCTGACTGTACACATCTGTTCCTTAAGCTTGTGTGCACAGCATAACTCACCACAACGTCCTTTTTCACAGACCCCTTTTTAAGTTTCTCCACAAAATCCATCAGATCAAGCTAGTTCATGATGCTTCAAGATAAACTCGTCAAGGGAAAAATATGCAATATGTCTTACCATGTTGGAATCTTTGAAAATAAGACTAAGGTGCTGCTGGGAATGCAGACTGGTACAGCCACTCTGAAAAACTCTAAAGAGTTTCCTCAAAAAATAAAGAGATAGAACTTTCATTTGACCTAGTGATCCCACTTCTAGGAATATATCCTAAGAAACCAGAAACACCAGTCAGAAAGAATATATGCGCCCCTATGTTCAAAGCAGCACAAATTAAAGTAGCTAAGATTTGGAAAACAGCCCAAGTCCCCATGAGCAGATGAGTGGATCAAACAGCAGTGGTATATTTACACAATGAAATAGTATGCGGCTGTAAAAAGAGAAAGAACTCTTACCATTTGCAAAGCATGGATAGACCTGGAGAGTATTATGCTAAGCGAAATAAGCCAGAGAAAGACAAGTATTACATAATCTCACTCATATGTGGAATCTAATGAACAAAATAAACTGATGAGCAAAGGACACTTAAAGATATAGAAGCATGGAACAGATTGACAAATTTCAGAGGGAAGGTGGGGGTGTGGGTGTGGGTGTGGGTGTGGGTGTGATGAACTGGGGACTTGTATGCATGTTTGCATAGCCCATGGACCCAGAAAATGCAGTGTTGAAGGTAGAAGGGGGGATGGCAGGTGTGGGGTGGGTGGAGGGGATCAATGCGGGGGTAAACAAAATAGAAAATAAAAGGGACATCTCTAATACAATAATACATATGAATAAATAAATTGAAGGTACGACAAGGAAAAAAACAAATGAACAAACCAGAGCATTGACACACCGCACAAAGACAATCTCTGTTCTGCAAACACAACAGTGATTTATATAACTGAGCTAATATGACATGAAAGAAAATGAAAATGTATTTCAGATTATAATCTCTTGTGAGCAAAATTCCTTGCATTTGCTGCACTAGATAAGTTGTGTATACATGTAAATTGTCTGTTCTCTTAATACAAAATGAGACCAAAATGTGTCAACGTATTTTTCACAGAACCTAAAATATCCACATGAATGTCTTCTGTCCTGTACAATTACACTTTGCCTGTCCCCTAGTCTCCAAGAATGTCCTTGCCTTTCTCTAACTAGTTTCCTCGTCCCTTTTGCCTGGCCCTGCACCCAAGCATGGCAGACAGAGAATCCTAGAGGCCCAAAGTTCTACAGCGGCTGTTTGCAAAGGGGGAGGAGACTGCAGTAACTGCCACACGGGATACACTTTATGAGAGAAGGAAAAGGGAAAACATCGTGAAGGCCTCTCACATATGATAGGGCAGGATGGCAGGATGCCTACATGGCCCAAGGAACCTGAGGGAGCAAATTATGGGCAGAAGAAGTGCAACCAAAGGCTGGAAGAGGAAAGGTTTGCAGTCAACGGACACCGAGCTCTGTGGTCGTTGCTTGTAATTGACAGAGTCCATTGGGGGAAGCATCAGACACTACAAAGAAGACCTTGCTGCCAGAAGTGGACAGGAAGTAACATCCATGAGTGTCAGATTGCAAGATCACAGCTTGTCTACAATCAACGCCTACAATGAAGAAGGAGAAAAAATGGGAGTGGTAGGAGATGCAAGTCAACCTAGCGTGGCCCAGCCCAGCCCAGGGAAGGTAGGATTCAAGGAGAAGAAACTACAAGGGAAGAGCCTTGGACCACATCATTCTGCACAAAATACACTCAAGAAACTTCATTTTACTGTTCAACCAGCTGACAGAATGAGCTCCTTAATCCCTTCCTTTTCTCCTCAAAAGCCACAGTAAATTCACTAATGAAATGGACTGGTATGGTTTCAGAACAACTGTAAGTGTGCAACCTAGATGCCCCTTTCCATTCTCTCTAAGGATATTAGCAAAATATATAATGATAAACATGTTATACAATACAATATGGAGAATATAAGTAACTAGTAGTTCATTATATTCATGAACGTCTGTAACAGACTGAGATTGCTTCCCTAACATAAGAGCCCGGGGAAAGTGCGACTATCACAGCTGCATTGTCATCTAGCCCATGTGTCCTGAGAGCTCAGCCATTCAGGTGTTGGTTGAGCTCCCCTACAGCTCCCGCTATCCAATCCTGTCTTCTTGGGAACCTGACCTCCCGATTGGCTCTCTCATCCCTTTAAACTGCCTGCTTTGTGACATCATTCTCCCACCAAACCTACCACCACCTGGTAGAATCTTGGGGTGCCCATGGAGTTGTCTGTAAATAAATTTGGATCATCGCAACTGACCAGTGACCAGTAACTGGTGACCAGTGACCAGTGGCCAGTATGACCAGTGACTTTCATACTGGACACATGTGCTCTTTGGCTTCATCCACTGAGAAATCGTCATTCCTTGCATCTACAGTTGTTATCTGCTCTTCTTCTCTGAGCATGTCAGGTAAGGAAAGAACCTTTTTGAACTTTTTCATTGGATTGTTATTTATACCTCAATTTAGCAATAGTGTCAAAAGAGCATAGAGTAATTTGGGGAAATATGATATAGAAGTCTGCAGACCTAATTTCAGTTTAGATTTTGACATCTACTAGCAATGTGACTTTGGACAAGTCATTGGATCTCTCACAAAATATGTTTTTTCCTCATCTGCTACATTCGGATGTGAGATGGTTGTGGACTCTAATCCCTTCCTTTTCTAATATGGAGTTTTAAAGAACACTCCAGTTGACAATGAAATCAAGACTTCTTGAGAGTGTTTCAACAGCAATAGAAAGAAAACCTAAGTCATGTAGAAAACTAGCAATACATGTATAGATAGAGATAGAGATAGAGATAGAGATAGAGATAGAGATAGAGATAGAGATAGAGATATAGATATAGATATATATGATGTGTTATGTGTAATGGTCTCCAACCACCAAGGTTTCAACTTTAGTATTTTAAATTGAGTGCTGTTCCAAAAGTAATATTCATGTGGTTTGGAGTTTTCTATCCAAAGTAGGATAACAGAGAAAATAGGGAAAGAGGATGGGGAGTACTGGGCTATAGGAAGGCAAGTATTTCAATGTAAAAAAATTAGAACTGCTTTCATCAGCACAGGCCAACAGCAACCAAGAGGGAGGGAAAAACACAAGCAGGAAGGAGGGGGAAGTATGAAAATGAACAAGGAGAACATGAAAGAGCTCATGAGAACAAAAAGAGCAGTTTGGAATGGAATATTGGAGGGAACCAAAGAATATAAATGTAAGCAGAAAGAGCAGAGGGTGAAATCAGCTCGGACTAGGGCAAAGTAATGTGGCTCTCAGCAAATGCTTACATTGATAGAATAGGAAAGAAAGTAAGGCTGGAGTAGGGTCCCACTATCCACAGCAGTATATCAAAACAATCCTATTCAGTTGCCCTTTTTTGTTGCCTCTCTGAACACAGATGACATGTGACAGTTTGCAATATTAACACTTAAAAATGCATTCAGTAATGATGTTTCTTATATACAAGAAACTAAGAAAGGTGATTATCTAGTGCCGTGGTCGGCAAACTGCTGCTCGCGAGCCACATGTGGCTCTTTGGCCCCTTGAGTGTGGCTCTTCTTAAACCTTAGGAGTACCCTAATTAAGTTAATAACACTGTACCTACCTTTATAGTTTAAGTTTAAAAAATTTGGCTCTCAAAAGAAATTTCAATCGTGGTACTGTTAATATTTGGATCTGGTGACTAATGAGTTTACCGACCATTGATTTCGGGCATTGGAAATCACAGAATTTTCAGTGTTTCAATTCATTCTGATTTTTAAACTATGACAATGTTTTGTCTAGTAAAAAAAAATTAAGACTTTAAAAGAAAGATGTGTCCTAAATGGAATCAGAAAGAATATACCCTTTGTGTGATTAGTATCTTCAAATTCAAAGATGCTCTTCATTTTCAAAGTTATTTTCTTCCTAACGCAGAGAGCACACTGATACACAGCCATTGCCTCACTTCAGGTCATAGCTACTTAAGGAAAAACAGAGAGCATCAAGTCCCGCATCTCTAATTTCACATTTCTCAAAAATAATTTTTTTTGATTCTCTTGGGGATTCCTACATTAATGTGTGTGTGTTTTTAATTGAAACCTATTGATGATGGTTCTCAGACTTTGGGTACGACCCCTTTGCTGGATGTTGAAGATGATGATAATCTAGGTTTTAAGATAAATATAAAAACCTTCATGATACATTTCAACTGTTCTTTTCTCTTTGTTATAAGGTTATATTAATTGAAATATATATATCTAATACACTAAGTATTTATTACTTACTGCGGAATAGTCAGAGAAACATGAATGAATACAATAATGGAATTCCTTTACATTTACTTTGTTCTCCTCTTTAAACTAGTATTTACTGAAATATTGGTCAGCATATATAGGAGACACATATACATCAACAGTGATTGCAGTGTGCTGCTTGTTATGCAATTTTTACTGATATATCTCCTCTGTCCATACGTACTCGCTAAGAACTTACTCAAAATCACCTATTGTGGGTTGTTTCTGGTTAACAGTATTCACTAAAATAGAATAGGCAATATGTACTTTTATGATACGGCATGTATGAAACAAAACTTCATTTTGTAGTAAATTTATTAGGGTCTGATGTTTGCTACGTTCCTCACTTCTTGAGAAACTCACTATCAGATAGTCATTCTGAGGTAGGATCAGAAATCAGGCATGAAGACGGTAAGAAAGACCCTTTAAGTTTACCAACTGCATTGAGCTTCTATGAGAATTATAGGAAGAGCATGTGAAGGGCACAGGCAAAATGAGACGCTGAAGATTGTCATGACCACAGATGTACTGTCTTCTCCTGGACAAACGAACATCTGCATCAGAAGTTCTATTATTCCTAGATGTTGGCAGTGTAATGTGCAGAGCTCTGGCAAGGAAGTCGGGATGCTTAGGTTATGGAAGCAGGTACTAATATTAACATAGGGAGAGAACGGAGCCATAGTTTCTTCAGTCATGAAATGAGAATGTTAGAACAGGGATTCTCAAAGGACTCCTGCTTCTAAAATGCTTTAATTCTAGGAAAGAGCATACAAATCAATAGTACTGAAGGTTCAAGGGCGAGATAGGTCAGGGAGTGGTTGCTTCTAGCCTAGAGAACAATGTATGAAGCACACCACTTGAGTCTTGTGTACTTTTTTACTCAAGATTTTATATTATATATAAAAGCCTAAGCGACTGAATGACCAATTGACTGAATGACCAGTTGAACCGCAGCTATGACACACACTGACACCAGGGACAAACGCTCAACGCAGGAGCTACCACCCTGATGGTCAGTGTGCTCCCACAGTGAGAGCACCGCTCAGCTGACCGATGGTCACCAGACACCTGGGCTCATGACTGGAGATAGCAGCTGCAGCGGAAGGAGCCTCTCCCACCTCCCCACCTCTGCGGCAGTGCTACCACTACGAAGCTGGAGCTGCTCAGCGGCAGGCCCTGATTCAGGCTCCTCCCCCGTCCACCTGCTGCTTCCCGAAATACTACATCCCTCGGGCCAAAACCAGCAGTCCCATATCCCCCCAGGGGTCCCGGATTGTGAGAGGGCACAGGCAGGCTGAGGGACCACACCAGTACATGATATATATTTTTTATTGATTTCAGAGAGGAAGGGGGAGGGAGAGAGAGAGATGGACACATCAACGATGGGAGAGAATCATTGATTGGCCGCCTTCTGCAGGCCCCTTTACTGGGGAAATTGAGCCCCCAACCTGGGTTGTGCCCCTTGACTGGGAATGAACCCAGACTCGCAAGCCAATGCTCTATCCACTGAACCTAAACAGCTAGGGCTGAAAGCAACATCTGGAAAATAATGATGGATTTTCACACATGT
>NW_005873441.1:15870-24986 GCF_000147115.1 Myotis lucifugus
GCTACTCTGTGCCTCCTCAACCCATCACAAAGACAGGTTTTCAAGGTGAGTACAAACAGAAACAAGGAAGGGGAATAAGGTCAGTATTCAAAACTGGGGTCAATCTGCTGCTGGGAAGTGGTGAGTCCTCAGACAGGTGGAATGTAAGTCCTGTGACTTTAACCCCTACCACCCTCAGTCAATGCCCTCCATTTTCAGACTCCTTATGAGGACACCTGACAGAGGTGGGAAGGTGGGAAACTAACAGCCATGGATGCTACATGGAGGAGAACTCCAAGAGCATACCAAGGGACACCACACTTTCCACTGTCCTACCTGATGAGTCCTCCTGTACTACAATACTGCAGTAAACTCCCTTGATTGATTGTTTTAGTCTCCTTCTAAGGCCTTTCAGGACATTATTGTGACAGTGCCCGTTTAACTTTCCATCACTTCCTTAGTTGACACCTGGATTGAGGATCATGTGTTCCAACATCTTGTCCAAAGCAAACAGGCTATTATCTCCCCTTGCTTATAAGCTTCATCAGGAAGAGCTCCATTCCCTGTCTTAGTCCTTGGTGTGAAGTGTTTTTATTCACTCAGGAAAGTAGAGAGAATTACAAGGGTTCCATATGAGAATGCGAAACATTTTGTAAAAATAATTTTTATTTTTTATTTGACTTATAACAACCTTGTGAAATGCAAATAAAATCATTTAAAAAATGACATCAAAGGGTCACCATTAAGAACCAGAACAGTTGCCTCTTATCTCCTAGCACACGGTGCCTTCATGATCCTGCAAAAGAGCTTGTAGGAATGCCTTTCCCACTGTTGGAAGGCACATGATTGCTGCATCAGTGGTGCTGAGGGAGCATCTTATTACCAGAGACTGACCAACTTCCCCTTGATTCCATTGTAGTGATGGAGACTTCCTTGGGGATGGAGATTTCCTTTGCATTGCAACTTCCAGGCCAAATATTTTATTAACCACCTACTCTATTATTCCCCAAGTCCTGCATTAATGGACATATCCAGGTACTTAAGAGTCATCCACCACCTCAGAGTGGGGACATTTCAATGGCATCCCTATTCCAGAATCCTATTAACCTCCTGGCACTGCCGCCAGCTCCAAGCCAGGAACAGAAAGAGAATAAGAATGTGGAGAATATTAAAACCAAGCTTCCCAAGCACAGGAATGGGTACCAGATCCCAACAGAAAACGAAGTTCCTCCACTGCTCCCTTTAGAAGTCCCTGACAGTCCACAGGTGCTGGCCTGCATTGGTCCCCTTGGCCAAGAGGAGCAGCCTGGTTGTGACAACTCTTGTTGGGGAAAGAATAGCCTGCGTCTTAAGGACCAAGGGACACTTGAAAATGGGACTGAATCTAATGACAGTTTTGCAGACATCGACACACTGGTGAAGGGTATTCACCTGCCACAGGTCTTAAGTTCCTTGGATGACCTTGATCAGCCCCAAGGACCCAAGGTGATCAAAACCAAAGACACCAGGGGCCTCAAGTTGCATGAAGTGCAGAAAAAGTCAAGTGTCAGAAAGACTCGCTCTGATCAAGGCCGCAAGATCAAACATAAAGCCTCTGAGCCTATGAGTGATGCTCCCAAGACCAAGATCAAGCCTGAGAGCCCAGACTGTGTGTTTGTGGAAGAAGTGGTTCCTTGCAATGCTGCAGCTGGTGCCAGGGCTCCTTCGAATATGGCCAAGCATTCCAACAGCAAACCTCAGAAAGCTGCAGCCAGCAGGACCAGCAATACTAAGAGCCATGGGCAGGAAAACACCAAAAGAAACAAAGAAAATTACTCCAAGAGAGCTGAGGAGAGGAAGCAGTCCGGGAACAAAGTCAAGGCAGAGGAGAAGCCAGCCATTCCCAAGATGAAGAGGAAGAAAAGTCACCTTGAGCTGCCACAAGAGGCCATCAAAAAGCCTCGCAGCGGCCTCGGTGTGCACATGCTGGAGTCTGTGCAGGTTTTCCATGCGCTGGGCAAGATGACTGATGAGAAAGCTCACCTGTCTTCCTCACGGGTCCTGGGAAAGTCAAGCAACCCCAAAGGCCCCCAGCCATGCCCAACTATTAAGCCATGGCTGGATAGGTCCCGTGAAGGCAAAGGTCCTGAGAAAACTCAAGTTCATAGTCCAAAAACTACATGGAAGTGCTGAGAAGGGATCTCCACCTCCATCCCAGGACCAGCTGCCTTCTCCCAGGAAGGTCAAGTTGGTGCCATTGGTTTTTCCAACCATGGACAAGCCTCAAGTTAGTCCATTACCTCGTATGCCACAGTCTCTGGCATCACATCGGCCTGCTGTGAACAACCGTGCCAAGCCTGCTGCAGTCACTGCATCCCTGCCAACTCCTGCATCTTTGACCTGTCCTGCCAGATCAGCTCGGCTAACATCAACCAACTCAACTGTTCCAGGTTTGAAGAACCCTGCCCGGCCTAGTTTCCCTCAGCCTCCTGCTTCTAGGCCTGTGCCCTACAAAATATCATCTTGTGCTTCTACCCAGCGGGAGCCTGTTCACTCTGCTGTGAGTGAGCCCCAGACTCCGCTCAAGCCTCACACCACTATCTACTCCAGGATTTCGCCCTCCAACCAATTCCATGGAGGAAACCTGATGTCCTTGGGCCAGTCATGTCAACAACCATCACAAATGAGCAGAGGCCAGATCGAGAGGCCATGAAGAGGAAGGCTCAACTAGAGCGTGAGAATGCTGCCCAATTTGGGAAAATGCAGCAACTCATTGAGAGGGAAAAAGAAATGGACATTTCTCTGTACTATGGCTATGTGATGTAGGAGATGCTGGCAGTGCTGGTGCCACTTTGGGTACCTGTTATTTTTCCATAGAAAGTTAGATCCATAGATAGATAGATAGATAGATAGATAGATGATAGATAATAGATAAGAATTTTGGAATATTGATATATTTTATAACTTAATAAAAGCTACATCCCTGACTCCAAGACCATTCCTACTTTTATTGCTAAAGCGCCAGGGTCGGTATAACGTCTTTCCTCTCAGCCCATTTAGTTTGCTCACGCATTGGCCCACCGTCTTCAAGAAGCTGTCCTGGCCTCCAGGCCTGGCAGGGCGCCCCCCCTTTCACTCTCATACTCTCACCGCTCCATCTACCTCTCCCTGGGCAGGCAGTGGGGCAGGTGGGGTGCACTGCCATCTCGGGACGCGCCCAGGCTGTGCCCCCCACCAGAAGTGCAGTGCTGAGGGTCATTCTCAGGTTGCAAAGAATGACACCTGTGGGTCTGAGCAGAAGTGGAATTTATTAAGGGCACCAGGAGGCTCAGCCTCTCAGGGGCCAGGGGACGCAGCCGGGACGCGGTGGACCAGAGCAGCGTCTGAGGCTCCATGGGCTCTGTGGTGTCACAGCAGACAGACAGGCGCGGAGCTGGGGGGCTGCCAGGTGCTCTTGGAAAACCAGCTGACTTTGGAAACTGGACATGGCCAGGCCACCACGGCTGCCAGAATGGAGGCTTCTCCATCCCCAGCACCTGCGAGAGGCCTGGGGTGCTGTGAACCACAACCAAGGAAAAGGGGTGTGGAGGACACCACGTCGCTCACACTGGAGCTAGGTGGAGTTCACAGCCAGCGGCCGCTCTCTCTTCGCCTTTGCTGCTGCGGCCACCGCATGGGGAACACAGCCAGAGCTACTCAGAGAACTGTGGGCGGAGTAGCAGCCTTCATGCTATCGACTCTCCTTGCTGTCTGCCGTCAACTCTCCGAGGTGACCCTGGTGTCCGGGACTTCATCAAACTTGAGAGGAGCCTTCCAGATGCTGAGGGCAAAGTGGCCCCACGGGGTCTTAAAGGGGTCACCTTAACAGACAACATGCGAAATAGGATTGTCAAGTCCGTCTAAACGCTGGTCTACCATCTTATAAGGAAACCACAGCAAAACCCTCTGGAGCAGATAAAGAAGCGATTCAATGCAATGTTCTTGACCATCCAGCCAGGGGTCACCCCTCCAACTGCTGACCTGGACACATCCCTGGGTCCAAGGGAAGCTGGCCCCTGGCTTTTGGGGAAAGGCATGGACGCTATACACTCCTCAGGCCATTAGAGCTTGTGCACACGTCCCTGTGGGGCCCGACAGCCGTGCGTTCATTGCTGAGATGACTCCGTATGTGACGGGAAGGGCTTCATCAAGGAAGGTCTGTCTCATGCGAGTCTATTTCCTGGAATCAGCCACGAGATAAGCAAGTTGTGGAGATAGCACATAGTCTCCTTGGGAAACACGGTCCACCCATATTCCCTTTTCTAAAGGCCTCGAGACTGGAGGGGCAGGGACGCCTCGCTCCTGTGAGCTTTCCAAACCCCGGCACAGTTGCAAACTCAAGGAAAAGGAAAGCAGATCCAACATTCCTCGTCTACAATTCAACCAAAGAGCAGAGCTCACACCTCCAAAAGTGTGAAATAGACACTGCTCTAGCCAAACCGCCCATCAAGAGAAGCCACTGGACGCCAGAGATGCTGAAGGACTCAAGCCTGTGTTTAGGGCGACTGAGCAAGACATCAGTCTTGCTATGGCATCTAATGAGGCCCCACCTTCTGCAGATGCGATTAAACAGCTCCTTGCAGCTTAGTCCTAATGGCCGTTGTACTTGATTTAGAAAAAAAGAACAGAAAAGTAAGAGAAAGAGGAGAGGAGAGGAGAGGAGAGGAGAGGAGAGGAGAGGAGAGGAGAGGAGAGGAGAGGAGAGGAGAGGAGAGGAGAGGAGAGGAGAGGAGAGAAGGGAGTGTGGAAAGGTTTTGAGATGCTATTAACTGTTAATTTCTTTGGTGGGTATGGGGACCAAAGGCTGCATGATAAGGAAAGAATTGGAAGTGGGATGGGCGAATGAGGGACAAGGGGTAAACACTGTAGGAAAAAAGGAACTTGGGCCATGGCCTCTAAGCCAAAAGGGGAGAGAGGTTATGGATTTATAAAGAGAAGCAGGAGTTCGGTTTGTGGCAGAAGTGAGAAGCAGGATCTGAGATTAGCATGAAAAGAGGAAAATTTGAATAGAGTTGAGAGGGCAGAAGCTGCATCTTCAGTGGTTCTCAACCTTCCTAATGCCACAACCCTTTAATACAGTTCCTCATGTTGTGGTGATCCCCAACCATAAAATTATTTTCGTTGCCACTACATAACTAATTTTGCTACTGTTATGAATCATAATGTAAATATCTGATATGCAGGATGTATTTAGGCCAAGCCTGTGAAAGTGTCGTTCAACACCCAAAGGGGTCGTGACCCACAGCTTGGGAATCGCTGGTCTAGGTTGACCAGGAGAAATGTAAAAAGTCTCTTGTGAAGGTTGGACTTATGTCTCATGACCACTAAAT
Organism: Myotis lucifugus; assembly: GCF_000147115.1. NCBI lineage: Eukaryota > Metazoa > Chordata > Mammalia > Chiroptera > Vespertilionidae > Myotis > Myotis lucifugus. The sequence goes on from NW_005873441.1 coordinate 21,198, forward strand.
AAGTATTTCAGAAAACAGATTCAGGACACATTTCCTATGGGTTTGGGTTGCCTTATGCATATATGATTGTAGTTGGGGAAAGTGAGAATAAATCAGGGGAATCTACCAGATGAGTGGCAAGGGCTTAGAGTTATCCTGGGGCATCTGACAACAGGGGTCTACAGAAGTGATTGTCTGCAGTAGGAGGAACACCCAGGACAGGACGTGGGAAATAAATTATCATTGACTCCACACCTATGTGCAGGTCCACGAATACACCAATTCAGTTACCTTCACAACATGCAAGGCCAGCATCCCTGTGTTACCTTACCGGAGAAGTTCACAAGGGAGTGAGGTCACACTGCATGCAGTAGAGTGAAGCCTCCATTTGAGGCCTGTCCCAACGGCTTCAGTATTTGCAAGTGGCCATAGGTCGCCAACCTGGCTTTCAGAAAACAGCATCCAGAGGTTACTGGTCCATGAGATCAAACATCACATGAAGCCTAAACCTTAACTTGAAGGGCAAGCTCGAGCCCCTGCATGATCCCAGGCTGCACATGCCACCTTGTCTTAATACCGCCATCAATTGAGCAAAGCCCAAGAGAAAAATCCTGGGAAGCATCCAAGCCCACTGGTAAGAGCAATAGGCACACTGGGTAGCAGGTGAGCGGCCCCCTAACTGCAGGAGCTAGGGATTCCCATGATTTCCATGGGGACACAGAAAAAGGAGACTGGTCTGGACTGCAGATATTTAGCTCATAGTGTTAGTCTCACATTACATATTAGTATCAGGAATTTGGCAATGCATTGCAGGATTCCAAGAGGAAAAGCCTTGAATAAACTTATAAGTTTAAGCCACACCTCTACACTGCAACACTTCTCACCATTTCTTCTCAGGTAAGAATACACCATCTTTGAAAAAAGTATCTCATAAGGGGAAATGGTCTATAAATGAAACACGTGTCTTTGGAGATTCCAACTATAGGAGCGATCTTCCTGTGGCCTCTCCGCCTCTTGGATCACACACTTCATACACAATGGAAGTCAAAAGCCCAAGGTAGATTGATACAGGCACCCTAAAAGCTTACCATCAACGGAAATTACTAGATGCTTAGACTTCCTCCCCCAAGCCAGCTTAATCCATTGATAGCATGGGGTAAAGTAGGTTTACAGTTGTGAGTATGGGAAACACAGACTTTATGGTTGTATGGTTATTTATACATGATTGTACTATTTTCCACACACACAACTGTAAACCTACTATTGCCCCACCCTGTAGAAGACTGGGTTAGTACTCAGCACTGTCTTCTCACAGTAACAAGAGGGTTAGTGAGAAAAGCACTAACCAGGGGAAGAACAACAGAGGCACCCAGGCCACATTGGGCTGACTGTACACATCTGTTCCTTAAGCTTGTGTGCACAGCATAACTCACCACAACGTCCTTTTTCACAGACCCCTTTTTAAGTTTCTCCACAAAATCCATCAGATCAAGCTAGTTCATGATGCTTCAAGATAAACTCGTCAAGGGAAAAATATGCAATATGTCTTACCATGGTGGAATCTTTGAAAATAAGACTAGGGTGCTGCTGGGAATGCAGACTGGTACAGCCACTCTGAAAAACTCTAAAGAGTTTCCTCAAAAAATAAAAAGATAGAACTTTCGTTTGACCTAGTGATCCCACTTCAAGGAATATATCGTAAGAAACCAGAAACACCAGTCAGAAAGAATATATGAGCCCCTATGTTCAAAGCAGCACAAATTAAAGTAGCTAAGATTTGGAAAACAGCCCAAGTCCCCATGAGCAGATGAGTGGATCAAACAGCAGTGGTATATTTACACAATGAAATAGTATGCGTCTGTAAAAAAAGAAAGAACTCTTACCATTTGCAAAGCATGGATAGACCTGGAGAGTATTATGCTAAGTGAAATAAGCCAGAGAAAGACAAGTATTACATAATCTCACTCATATGTGGAATCTAATGAACAAAATAAACTGATGAGCAAAGTACACTTAAAGATATAGAAGCATAGAACAGATTGACAAATTTCAGAGGGAAGGTGGGGGTGTGGGTGTGGGTGTGGGTGTGGGTGTGATGAACTGGGGACTTGTATGCATGTTTGCATAGCCCATGGGCCCAGAAAATGCAGTGGTGAAGGTAGAAGGGGGGATGGCAGGGGTGGGGTGGGTGGAGGGGTTTAATGGGGGAGAAACAAAATAGAAAATAAAAGGGACATCTCTAATACAATAATACATATGAATAAATAAATAAAAAGTACGACTAGAAAAAAAACAAATGAACAAAACCAGAGCATTGACACACAGCACAAAGACAATCTCTGTTCTGCAAACACACCAATGATTTATATAATTGAGCTAATATGACATGAAAGAAAATGAAAATGTATTTAAGATTATAATCTCTAGTGAGCAAAATTCCTTGCATTTGCTGCACTAGATAAGTTGTGTATACATGTAAATTGTCTGTTCCCTTAATACAAAATGAGACCAAAATGTGTCAACGTATTTTTCACAGAACCTGAAATATCCACATGAATGTCTTCTGTCCTGTACAATTATACTTTGCCTGTCCCCTAGTCTCCAAGAATGTCCTTGTCTTTCTCTAACTAGTCTCCTCGTCACTTGCCTGGCTTTGCACCCAAGCATGGCAGACAGAGAATCCTGGAGGCCCAAAGTTCTACAGCGGCTGTTTGCAAAGGGGGAGGAGACTTCAGTAACTGCCACACCGGATACACTTTATGAGAGAAGGAAAAGGGAAAACATCGTGAAGGCCTCTCACATATGATAGGGCAGGATGGCAGGATGCCTACATGGCCCAAGGAACCTGAGGGAGCAAATTATGGGCAGAAGTGCAACCAAAGGCTGGAAGAGGAAAGGTTTGCAGTCAGCTGACTCCTAGCCCTTTGGTATTTGCTTGTAATGGACAGAGTCCATTGGGGGAAGCATCAGACACTACAAAGAAGACCCTGCTGCTGGAAGTGGACAGGAAGTAACATCCATGAGTGTCAGAATGCAAGATCACAGCTTGTCTACAATCAACGCCTATAATGAAGAAGGAGAAAAAATGGGAGTGGAAGGAGATGCAAGTCAACCTAGTCTGGCCCAGCCCAGCCCAGGGAAGGTAGGATTCAAGGAGAAGAAACTACAAGGGAAGAGCCTTGGACCACATCATTCTGCACAAAATACACTCAAGAAACTTCATTTTACTGTTCAACCAACTGACAGAAAGGGCTCCTTAATCCCTTCCTTTTCTCCTCAAAAGCCACAGTAAATTCACCAATGAGATGGACTGGTATGGTTTCAGAACAACTGTAAGTGTGCAACCTAGATGCCCCTTTCCATTCTCTCTAAGGATATTAGCAAAATATATAATGATAAACATGTTCCACAATACAATATGGAGAATATAAGTAACTAGTAGTTCATTATATTCATGAATGTCTGTAACAAACAGAGATTACTTCCCTAACATAAGAGCCGGGCAAAGTGCGACTATCACATCTGTGTTGTCATCTAGCCCATGTGTCCTGAGAGCTCAGCCATTCAGGTGTTGGTTGAGCTCCCCTAGAGCTCCCGCTATCCAATCCTGTCTTCTTGGGAACATGACCTCCCGATTGGCTCTCTCATCCCTTTAAACTGCCTGCTTTGTGACATCATTCTCCCACCAAACCTACCACCACCTGGTAGAATCTTGGGGTGCCCATGGAGTTGTCTGTAAATAAATTTGGATCATCGCAACTGACCAGTGACCAGTAACTGGTGACCAGTGACCAGTGGCCAGTATGACCA
>NW_005873442.1:0-8139 GCF_000147115.1 Myotis lucifugus
TGGAATTATAACAGGTTTACTAGTACCCTTAACTTCTTTTTAAATACATATATGATACAAATATATTTGATGGGTGATGGTATGGCAAGTGTGTCTGACTTCAGTTGTGACATGAGGAGAAAAGGACACTGAGTTGATATCTCCTGAGTATGAAGTCAATACATCTAATACAAAAAAAATACAAGAATGTAATTGAGGCTAATGGGAGAAAATACTAATATAGTAAGGCAAAAGAGCTGAAGTTAATTTCCTTTTGAGAGACAAATTATGAAGGGAAGGACAGAAGACATTTCTAAAAGTAATTATTTTATTTTATTTATTTATTTTTTCTTTATAATTAAGGTATTATAATGTGTCCTTACCCTCCCATTGCCCCCCTACCCCCACCCCACTAATGCCCTCACCCCCCTGGTTTCTGTGTCCATTGGTTAGACTTATATGCATGCATACAAGTCCTTTGGTTGATCTCTCCCCCTTATCCCCGCCCTCCCCTACCTTCCTTCTGAAATTTGATGGTCTGATAGATGCTTCTCTGTCTCTGGATCTGTTTTTGTTCATCAGTTATGTTGTTCATTATATTCCACAAATGAGTGAGATCACGTGATATTTATTTTCCTCTGATTGGCTTATTTCGCTTAGCAAAACGCTCTCTCAAAACAACAATGAGGGACCATCTCACACTTGTCAGAATGGCTATCATCAACAAATGACAAATGCTGGCGAGGATGCAGAGAAAAAGGAACCCTCATGCACTGCTGGTGGGAATGCAGACTGGCGCAGCCACTGTGGAGAACAGTATGGAGTTTCCTCAAAAAACTAAAAATGAAACTCCCATTTGACCCAGTGATCCCACTTCTAGAAAAAAAACTCAAGAAACTGGGAAACACCAATCAGAAAGGATATATGCGCCCCCTATGTTCATAGCAGCACAATTTATAATAGCTAAGATTTGGAAACAGCCTAAGTGCCCATTAGCAGATGAGTGAATTAAAAAACTGTGGTACATCTAAACAATGGAATACTACGGTGCAGTAAAATTATTTAATTCTTTAAAATGTATATGTACTGGTCTGCACAAGCCCTGACCAGGGCCCAGTATGTGCCCTTGACTGGAATGGAACCCAGGACCCTTTGGTTCACAGACCGACATTCTATCCACTGAGTCAAACTGGCTATGGCCTGGTGATAATTTTTAATTAAATAATATATAAAAGGGAAATACGTTCATAATAGAGACAGCTTTCAGTGCTTTCTAAATAAGAATATGAACTTTTTGAAAATCACAGAAATATTTAAAAGTTACAAATTTTGGTTCATAAATAAGTTAAAGCTTCATAAAGCACAGAGATATAGAATGACTAATAAACATAATGTTTGATAGTTAATGTTATAACTGTTTAATCTTAGATTACTGCAGTGATAATTAATGTCAAAGAAGATATCATATTTCCACAAATAAATGTCAGGCAGATTCCAATTCAAATTTGTACTCATCTTCTCTTTTAAGCTATAAGTTTATAAGTTTCCAGTACAATATGTGAAGTTCTCAGCAATAAACTAAAACTTCATTAATATATACACATATTAAGAAAGATCACATTACTTAATAATAATTCAAATGATGTCTCATTGCCCAAAAGTATGAATTGCATTAAATAATATATTATCATTTAATACAAATAGTATTAAATATTAGTGTGAAGCTTATATGTGGTCATTTACCAAGGTTGGAATTAATAGATATCAGCATTGATATAATAAATCTGATATTTAAAAAATATATAATACCAAAGCTTATATAGTGTATGTCTTCTCTTGGGATTCTAGTTAATATAATTAAACTGCCACAATTTAAATTCTTAGTGGTAGTTATAATTTCTCATGGGCAACAGGAGAGCTAGGCTACTCATCCAATAATATTAAATTTAATTGAATTAATTTCACAAATTATGTTGAATGCTAAATATGGAGAGAATAATGAATCAAGAGGTTTTTTTTATCTAGAATGTGTGACAGGAATGATACTGATGGAAATGCTTTTCAAAATTGCATTATTCTTAATATCTTTAATTCACTTTGAAATTCCCTAATAAATTTTTTAATAATTATGTTTGTTGGTAAAAGATGTGAGGTTTCACTTTGCTTATATCAATGACAAGGCCACTAAAAGTAATACCTTAGCTCACAGAAGGAAAAAGCCTGTTCTGTAGTATATAATGTCCTAACTAACCCTAACGCCTTCACTCTGAGTCACCCTCAATCTTCCTAAAAGACATGCATTTTCATGTAATTTCTCTCTTGAAAGCCCTTCAGTATGTCCTATTTTTTGCACTTTGAAGTCCAAATGTATTGAGTGCTGTTTCTACTTTTTCCATCACCTAACAAGTTTGCACATTTAAATGTTGTATCTCACTTATTGTGGAAAACTGTGTGATGGTCTTAAGTGATCAGGTCTTCATCATCTTTATAATTTGGCTCTCTTGCTGCTTCTATGAGCAAGGGTATTTATGCTCTTTTCTTATCACTCCATCCCCTTTTAAGAGATACATATTACTCATCATTTAAACTTATTTCTTGGACCATCATTTCTCTAACTCTCTTGATACTTTCTCCATTTCTTGGCAACAGTTGACCACTCCCTCCTTTGAGCTTGTTTTGCAGATGTTTATATCAGAATAATATTATATTGCACTGTGTAGTATCTGACTTCCTCTACCACACACTCAGTAAGGTATACTTTACATGATTTATTTTTGTATCCCTAGTACTTATAAAAGAGAGGTGCAAAGCAAATGCTCGATGAATACTGAACAAAATAATAATATAAAATTAAGAACCCTGTCCCTACTTGATAAGAGTACTACTTGATGAACTGATATATCTTTGAAAAAGAATTGCAAACAATAATTAAGCAATCATCACTACTATGGAGGGAGTTGAGAAGCTAAAATCTAAGAACTTCAAAGTCACATAAAAAACGTGTGGCCTAGTTTGAGTTAATAAGATTTTGGTTGTAAATAGCTCTGAAAGTAACATTAATATATGATTTCAGGCTCCTAAATGGATTTTTAAATTTCATTCATATTGCCATACTCAGTAAATCAAGATATTTGCTATTTATTGAAGAAGACCAAAACAAACAAATAAACAAAATACTAGTTGAATATATGTTATGAATGTAAGTAAAGAGAAAACATATTGGGTCAGTTATTACCATACTTTAGGCCATATAAATATGCCTACTTCTTAGGAAGTATATTTGACTTAGTCAATGCAATCTTCTGAGGGGTAAAGCAATAATAGCTTTAAAATGTTTAAAATAGCAGATATCAGCATGAACATTACTGTATATTCTTACATGGTCTGGTTATACATGAATATAAAAAACTATAGAACAATATTTCTGATTATTATATTGGTTACTTAAGATCATTATTTTATTATGAATATAACTAAAAACAAACCAATTATGTGGTAAAATAAATGTAAGAACCTCTATAATAATTATTTTTGGAATAATTTGGATTTTCAAATAATGATGCCAATGTGTCAATTTTTTCTCTTAGATTTCATGCCCTATGATCATCTTAGATCCCCAGTTGTGTGATTATAGCAACCACTAAAGCGCCTGGCAGCAGCTTCTGATTATGAAGAGGTCTGAGGCAAGGACACATTCTGAGAAGTTAGCTATCCTGGATCATGTTAGCATAGCTCATAACAGAAATTTCCCACTGCCACCAGCTGAAATCAGGAGAACAAGCATCTGCCTTCTTTTTGACTGTCAATCACCATGCCCAGACCTCTTTCTCATGAGCTGAAAGTCTAATTCAGACTGTTCCTGCCCCTTCACCATTGCTAGTAATGCTGGGAATTAACAAATTGTTTCATTCTCATGTACACTGAAAGCTTCCTTTCTTCAATTTCTCCAGTTCTTCCTCTCACCTAACAAAGGTCTCTACCATTTACACAACCAGTTATGCGCTTAGTAATGCACCAGTTCCTGAGGCAAATCTCACTAAGCAATAGGATTATTCACAGCAGTGGCCTCTGAGTCAGAAGCTGTGAGGTGGATTTAGCACTATTCCTATTCCTTACTGTGTAACCTGAGACCAATCACCTGACTCAGTGAAGTGCAGATACATTGAAGTGCAGACAGACACACTTCAATCACCCACATAAACAAACAAACAACAAGCCCTACTAAAATAGAAGAATAAGAGTATAAGCTCCATTATAGAGTCCACATCTTATTCTTTTTTTCTTATCCATTCTGGATCAGAGAAAGCACATCATTAATTGTTAAATCGAGTGATCCATTCTTATTTTCACTACACAATGATTAAACCACTGTAAAAACATAATACTATATTCTGTAACATCAGATGGTATATTTAGTGGTTTTAAGTAAAAAAAATTTAAATAATGGACCTGAATTTTTAATTACATAAGTATACACTTATTCTCAATATATATGCATCACTCGTTATGGCATTTTTTGATTCCCACATTTTATTTAATCCTGGTTCTTTCATGCTTTGCTTTGTCTATTTGTTATATGCAGCTTTCAAACAAACTAACTTAAAAGTTACTAGCTTAACATATGATCATTTTCTTATAGCTCATGGTTCCATGAGGGCATGGCTGGGTGATTCTTCAGCTCTGTGTGGTGTTGGTGGGGTCACCCAACAGTATTGCTCTGGCACCTGAATTTTGCTGAAAAGTCAAAGGTGGCTATACTCACATGCCTGGCATTTTGGCAGGGATAGCTGGAAATTTGGTCCTCGGTGTCCCTCTTAATGCCCATGTAGTCTCAGTTTTCTCTACATTGCCCTGCAGCACAGCAGCTGAGTTTCATAAATGAGGGCTCAGCTGCAAGAGCCCAAGGCAGAGCTGCTGATTCTGTTTATTCTATTTGTCAAAGCTGTCACAGGGTCAAAGACAGAGGAAGGGGACAGTTTCTAAATGGGGATCATGTCAAAGAATTTGTGGCCATTTTGACCACCACATACATCTTCCTTAACTTTCTTGACTACTATGGCAAAATTTAGTCAACTTTCTAGTACCTATTTTTTCTTCCCCCAAAAAATTAAACTTGAAAATTTGCATTAAATATTTTGAATGCCAGACAATTAAAAACCTATTTCTTTGACTTTCACGTGAATTTATTTTGGCTGTGATTCTCTTACAATAACATTCATCACAGTTAATTTAGTTCATCTGCTTGGGCATCCACATGTTTCTTTCTTCCCTTATGCTGCATAAATAGCCCTCTAGCATTTAGCATCTGTCAGAGTTATTGACATACCTCTAGAATAAATAGATGGAACATATTATCAGTCATAGATATTCAATTTGCTCTTCTGTAAGCTGGAACCTAATAACAAGCTTCCGAATAGTGTGTGTGTGTGTGTGTGTGTGTGTGTGTGTGTGTGTGTGTGATGTGAGACAGATATGTGTCAAAAAATGATATGTATTCCTTGCTTTATTTTTCTTACCTATATTCATATGCTTTGAACTTCTAAATTCTTGAATTAACATTCAACCTAGTATGGTAATATGATATCATACCTATTACCAAACTTTCTTAAATTTCTGACATTTGTTTAATCTTTGGGTACAGACCAAATATTTTACTATTCTCTGCTTTTAAATGACAAATTTGCCTGAATTCTGATCACCTCTACACACTACTTATATGCATAACAGACATTCAGTGTCCACTATTTGAACTGGTTTCTGCAGATACAACAGAGACATTGTTCAACACACACATACTGAGTGAAAGCAGAAGTAGGTCAGGCACAGTACTCAAGAGAAGATACCATCACAATGGAATGCACACTCAAAATGAACAGTTCTGGTTGAAATTTCTATCAGGTCAGTATATGCTTGATTTATTATAAGGCAAACTTCAGGAATTGAAGTTTGATTTCTGGGCCCTGAGGAAATGTTGAAACAAATACCTCTGAAAGTAGCGCAGAAGACTTGTCAGGAGGAGGAGGAAAAGAAGTTTCACAGCCTGTAATATTAGGATGCCATAATTATTCTGCAGGATTTAGCCAAGAACTTGGGGATAATGGGAGTAAGACCAAAAAAGCCAGGAATGCTAACTGAATTCTAGCAGATAAAGCTCATGATGCTTTTCGCCTTCACGAAGAAAGGAAAGAGATGGTCATTAACTTAAGCTAGAATAGGGGCTGCAGGACTGAGAAAAAAGCGTTTCAGAAAGGAAATTCTCAGCTTTAACTCACAGAAAGCATGATACTAGGAGCGGTGGGGAGATGCAAATGATTGCAGAAGCATCCACCTCATCATCTTTCACAGCTTCTGCCATATGTGTCACTGTTCTGATTGCCTCCTATTCATCTCATTGGTGAGGGAGGGATTCCTCACCCTAAGTTGTATAAGATTTCCTAACACCTGACATTCTACAGTGGATGGATGAGCATGGCAGCAGTTGATCAGTCACATACACCCACAGCCTAGGTCAGTGATGGCGAACCTATGACACACGTGTCAGGTGACACACGAACTAATTTTTTTGGTTGATTTTTCTTTGTTAAATGGCATTTAAATATATAAAATAAATATCAAAAATATAAGTCTTCGTTTTACTATGGTTGCAAATATCAAAAAATTTCTATATGTGACATGGCACCAGAGTTAAGTTAGGGTTTTTCAAAATGCTGACACGCCGAGCTCAAAAGGTTCGCCATCACTGGCCTAGGTCCACATGCTGTTTCCCTCGGGAATACAGAGAACATGAAGGAGTTATGGGAGGCAGCTTTGTAGTAAAAAGAAGATGAGGTATTCCTGGTTTCTACAAGGATGTGGTTGGCTTGTTGAAATAATTTTTAGGGACTTTTCTTGGTCTTCCAAGTTTCTAGAAGTGACATTCTCCTACTCAATTACTGCTAATGAACACAAGCTACTGTTTTACACTCTCCTATATGAGTTTTCTTTGCAACATGCCATATATTTCCAAAGCTAATATTGCATATTTTAAGTTTTCATAAGAAAGAAATATTCCACTTCTAATAACTGTATTATTGTTCAACCATATTGTGAAACAAACTACTTTAATGTTCAGTGTCTAAAAATAAGTATTATTTAATCTTCAGGCATGTGCTGTGGATCCTTGGCTTGGTTATGCTAGCTTTTGGTTCTAGGCTCTGAGTTCATGTCTGCCCTACATATCTTTCACTCTCATTGGGCTAGCAATTAATTATAATATTATGTTCTTCTAGCAGCGAATGGCATGGGCACAGGTAGGCAAGTGAAAACCCATGAAGCCTCTTGAAAGTTTGCCTGGGGAGCTATCACATTGTCACTTTTTTCCCACAGTCTATTGACCAAGCAAGCCTCATGAACAATGTCTTGATCAGTGGAACAGAACTACACAATACACCATAGTGGAAAGAAGTATAATTCACAAGAAAAGGGTGTGCATATTTAATTCCAATTCATGGAAGGCATAGAGAATGACAAGTAGTAATTCAATATACCACCATAATTATGTGCATTAATTTGAAATTTTTAAATTTTGACAGGAGAAGTGGTTTATTGCCATACAGAGTAACATGTGCATGCCTGGGAGCATGGCGGAAATTGGATTTTAATCCTAAAAAGAATTGTAAGAGAACAAAGCATGACAGTGTCATAATATATAGAATGTATATAGGGGGAGGAAATAGATTCAAGAAACCATGTTTAAATTGAGGAAAATAGTAATTTCAAATAAACACATGAACAGCAGTTTTTGTCTAGCATCTACCTTTCATTATCGTTTTTATGTACATTTACAATATTGCTTCCCCAGGATTTGGGGCTGCTCAAGATCATCCTAGAGCAGAGTTTTCAACCTTGGCTCTATTGACATTCCCCCTACTCTCATCTCTGCTCTAACTCCCTCATGCTTCCTTGCCATTGGAGGACTTCCTGTGCACTGGGAATGTTTAACAACATTCCCGACTCTACTCACTACATGCTAGATGGACCCTCTCAGTCTTGATAATAAAAAATATCTCTGGATTTTTGTCAAATGCCTCTTAAGGGGCAAACAAGGTGATCCAATATAAATAAATGATATATTTATAAATATGAAACATTTATATCTATGTATTTATATATGTCAGTATA
>NW_005873442.1:9815-11776 GCF_000147115.1 Myotis lucifugus
TCTATGTATACATATGATATATCTGTATATATCTATATTTAAAGTAAAATATTAATATAATATTCAGCCATTTTAAATTTAATATTTCAGATAAAAAGATCACAATTCACATTATGAAAATTATACTTGTGCATTTTAAAGCATTTCAAAATCTCAGATAAAGAGCTACTAATGAAGTACAAGTTTCAGATTTCATTTGCCTCTCAGATAATGCTTTTCATGGGTCAATGCAACATTAATAAATATTGGCCACAAACAATAGTTTGTGAATTTTGAATATGTTTAAAAATAAATTTCTGTAAATATAATTTATTTCTATTTGGTGTTATGTGTTATGTAACTAATATGATAAAATCTGGTAAAAATAATATGTACATAATAAAATAAACTTAAAAGGCCAATTTGGGGCTATGATAAAAGATAGTAAATGAAATCAGTTACACAACTTAATAGCATAATTACAATTGAAAACTGGTTACAATGGTACATACTTTTACCACAAGTAAAAGTTTTTTTTCTTATGTTTTATTAAATTTACTGGGTTAATAAGATTGTATAGGTTTCAAGTGTGCATTTCTATGATACATGATCTGCATATTGCATTTTGTGTCCACCACCCAATGTCAAATCTTCTCCTGTCACCATATATTTGACCGCATTTACCCTTTATTCCCTCCTACCCCTCTTCCCTCTGGTAACCATCACACTGTCACCTGTGTCTATGAGTTTTTGTTAGTTTGTTTTCTTGTTTATTCATTCATTGATTTCAGTTTTATATCCCACATATGAGTGAAAATTTTTTTCTTTAAAAGGAAGAGAGGGAGAGAGACTGAGACAGACATAGAAAGAGACAAAGAAAAGAGGAAAGACCAGACACATGACGAGGAGGAGGCAATGTGACTACAGAGATGGAGAGGTATAGAGTCATTTATTAAGAGAGGCTGATCTCTGGCCAGTATGGCTTAGTTAGTTGGAGCCTGGTCCATACACCAAAGTCAGGGCACATACCTAGGTTGTGGGTTCAATCCCAATTTTGGTGTGTGCAGGAGGAAACCGATCGATGTTTTACTCTAATATCAGTGTTTCTCTTCTCTCTCTCTCTCTCTCTCTCTCTCTCTCTCTCTCTCTCTCTCTCCCCTCAATTTAAAATGAATAAATTATTTTTTTTAAGAGAGAAGCCAGGTCCATAGATCACATCATACATACCCCACACAGCCTGAAGTATTGGACCCTGGCCAATTTTAGCTCTCAGAAAATGTTGGGGAATTTCTCAGAGATAATATCAAATTAATGAAAAATGAAGACTCTGCTTATAACCAGAATACTGTCTTTAACAAAATAAAATTTATTAATCTAGCCTTCTACATTATTATAAACTAGTGGCCTGGTGCATGGATTTGTGCACACTGAAAGGACATTAATTAGAAGAAATATTTTAATATCACTATTCGTCCTTTATAATAGAAGTCTCAGAGATGAAAGAAAATTAGTAAAATGTATATGAAAATAATATACAAATTGATTAATAAACTATAACAATATAATATAACAACAACAAAGACATGATATAAAAACATGATATGAAGACAACATTGATAAAAACAATGACTGATAAATTGATTAAAATTATTCTAATATCTCCCTGTATACCACATTAAGAGTAAAAACACTTTTAGAGTGCTTGACTAATTTCCCTTCCGATGAAGTATTTCCAACTTTAACTTTAATGTCATACGCTCTTCGAACTTGAGAGAAAGCAACATATAACTGACCATGTCCGAAAACAGGTTCAGGTAGGAATATTCCTACTCTGTCTAGAGTTTGTCTTTGTGATTTATTAATAGTCATCACAAATGCTGAAATCATGGGAAACTGTCTTCGAATTAATTTAAATGGAAGGCCATTGTCAGACGGGGACAAATCAATTCTTGGAATCAGAACAACCTCTCCTTCTGCAGATC
>NW_005873442.1:13491-15293 GCF_000147115.1 Myotis lucifugus
ATGGGAAAAAACTAAAACCATTTACACTAAGAACAGGAACAAGACAGGGATGCCCACTTTCATCACTCCTGTTCCCACATAGTACTGGAAGTGCTAGCCATAGTGATCAGACAAGAAGAAGAGATAAAAGGTATCCCAAATTGGAAAAGAAGAAGTAAAGCTGTCATTATTCGCAGATGGCATGATATTGTACATAGAAAACCCTCAAGACTCCATCAAAAAACTACTAGACTTAATAAATGAATTTGGCAATGTAGCAGTATACAAAATTAACACCCAAAAATCTATGACTTTTTTATACACCAATAATGAACTCACAGAAAGAGAAACTAAAACAAAATCCATTTACCACTGCACCAAAAAAATTAAGATACCTAGGAATAAACTTAACTAAGGAGGTAAAATACCTGTACTCAGATTATTATAGGACGTTGAAAAAAGAGATAGAGGAAGACATAAACAAATGGAAGAATATACCGTGTTCATGGATTGGTAGAATCAAGACCATTAAAATGTCCATACTACCCAAAGCAATTAATAGATTCAATGCAATCCCCATTAAAATACCAAGGACATATTTCACAGACCTAGAACAAACTCTCCAAAAATTCATCTGGAATAAAACAAGACCCTGAATTGCCATAGCAAGTTTGAGAAAGAAGAATACAGTTGGAGGGATCACAATACCAGATATCAAGCTATATTACAAAGTTACTGTTCTCAAAACTACCTGATACTGGCACAAGAACAGACATATAGACCAATGGAACAGAACAGAGAACCGAGAGATTGACCCAAGCCATTATGCTCAGTTAATATTTAACAAAGGAGACAAAAGCATACAATGGAGTCAAGACAGTCTCTTCAATAAGTGGTGTTGGGAAATTGGACAGATACATGCAAAAAAAAAATGAAACTAGACCACTAACTTACACCATTCACAAAAATAAATTCAAAATGGATAAAGGATTTGAATGTAAGATGGGAAACCATAAAAATCTTAGAAGACTCCATAGGCAGCAGAATATCAGAGATATGTCATAGCAATATCTTTACTGATACAGCTCCTAGGGAATGCAATGGAATCTAAGGAGAAAATAAACAAATAGGACTACATCAAAATAAAAAGCATCTGCATAGCAAAAGAAACCATCAACAAAACTACAAGAAAGCCCACTGCATGGGAGAACATATTTGCCAATGTTATCTCCGATAAGGATTTAATCTCCCAACATTTATAGGGAACTCATACAACTTAACAAAAAGGAAAGATAAACAATCCTATCAAAAAAAATGGGGCAAAGGGACCTAAATAGACACTTTTCAAAAGAGGACATACAGAAGGCCAAGAGACACATGAAAACATGCTCAAAGTCACTAATCATTCCAGAGATACAAATCAAAACCACAATGAGGTTCCATCTCACACCTGTCAGAATGGCTATCATCAACAAATCAACAAATAAACAAGTGCTGGCGAGGATGTGGAGACAAAGGAACCCTTGTGCACTGCTGGTGGGAGTGCAGACTGGTGCAGCCATTGTGGAGAACAGTATGGAGTTTCCTCAAAAAACTAAAAATGGAACTCCCATTTTACCCAGGGATCCCACTTCTAGGAATATATCCCAAGAAATCAGAAACACCAATCAGAAAGGACATATGCACCCCTATGTTTATAGCAGCACAATTTACAATAGCTAAGATTTGGAAACAGCCTAAGTGCCCATCAGCAGCTGATTGGATTAAAAAACAGTTATACATCTACACAATGGAAAACTATCTATATATATAAAATGCTAGTA
>NW_005873442.1:27861-29214 GCF_000147115.1 Myotis lucifugus
AAACACTGAGCCAACTATCTATGTGGTATGCATTTGGAGGACTTTTAAGAAGTTAGAGACAATGAGAAAAATAAATTTAAAAACAGAGCAAAGTGGTTTTAAATTGATTAGGAAGTGTTCTGATTATTCTATTGAAAAAACCATTTTCTCTGCTTTGAATTTGGTTATGAATTGGCATATACCATAAATCAGGCCATAGATAGGTAATGTTTGCACAGCATTTTTGGAAAAGTCTTTATTATTTCCAGGAAAGGCATTTGGGAAGCCACACATTCATCTCTTGCTAGATGAAATGGCTGAAGTTGTATGCCTTGACTACCACTGGCAACCATCCTATAAGCACCAGGTGAATTTGTCTTAGAATGAACCTGGCAATGTGGCTGATGGTTCCAACTATAGCATGGACAGAGATAGTCATAGATCCAGAGTAAAATATGACACTCTACAGCTATTAGCAATGGTCAAACTATGAAGGCTAATTCTCAAAATGAGTATAATAACCACTCACCTAGGAGGTGACTTGCTTAACTTAGCTCTAATTTTCTCAAGACTGATAAATCTATTCCCAATGCTTTTATGTCAAGATCCTTGAATTATGCTCCAATTGTTATTTTGTACTAGAAAAACAGAATGTTTTACATAAAATTGGTTGTATTTTTCTTTATATTAGAACAATGGAGGTACAGTGGGAAAAGGAGTAAAAAAAAATCACTGAATCTTTTAACTTTACAGGGTCTTTACGATATACTCATAATAATACTTATCTAAGTTATCAACTCTAATTTATTAATGAGGAAAATGAATTTTTCCAAGTCATGTATCAAGTTAGTAGCATTAATACAGATATAGAGTTTATTTACATTTTTATCTTGTTTTCCCTCATAGATCTCTTTGAAGATCTAATGCAAGTGGCAACACTTTTTCCCCAGAGGCTGTTTTAAAAATATTGCAGTGGCCAAAAATTGTCGTAATTGCCAGCACCAATGATTTCTAATTTAAAAATAAAGATGCCATGCTGTCTAATCAAAGGATTAAATGAGTACAGCAGTGACACCAGGGTCATTAATATGTTTATTTATTTAATCAGCAAAAAATAACTTAGGTCTGATGTGTGTCCGAATCCATTCTCTTAACATTGTCCACCATCTTTACAAATAAATTCATCCAGACAAACTTCAGCATGCATCAGGATTATTCCGAGGGTCTGTTTCAACAGAGATTCCTGGACCTTCCCTCTAGAGATCTGATTTGGTAGTTCTAGGCAGGGACTTCAGAGCTTTTCTAAAAGTCCCTATGTAACACAATCATACTAGTTCATAAATGACATTTTGAGAGTCACTGCTCTAGACAATG
>NW_005873442.1:31066-32815 GCF_000147115.1 Myotis lucifugus
CATTTTTTATTCTGCTTATTTTTATAGCACACTATTTTTAAGTAAAAGTTAGTTATAAACAAAGTGTTATTTTATTGATAAGATGCTATATAATGTAAAATTCATCACTGCCTGAAAAAAATACAAATGTTTCCAATTAAACTTATGCCAGAAAAGTTAACATAAAATATGAGACATGCAACTCTTAAATTAGGCTACTCTACTGTTGTGTGCCAATGTGATAGGGTTTATGATGAGGACTGCCCTAATCTATAAAGCTGCTAATCCCCAAGCTTTGAAGGGAAGAGATGACACCAGCTGCCATCTTTTGTTGTACAAATAAAGACCTGGACAACAGAACCATTTTTCTAGGTTGATTTGATTTCATCAACACTTTGTCCCAGAGGTCATGGTACCTTGCTTGTAAGGGACTGTCTTCTAAAGTTCTTTTGATGTTGGACAATGCCCCTCAGAAACCCATGAGTTCAACATCAAAGGCATTGAAGTGGTTGACTTGCATCCAAATACAATGATGCTCTAGAGTGGTGATCATAAGAACCTTTAAGGCTCATTACATAGGTTACTCTACAGAAAGGACTGTAGAAAAAACATTAGGAAAAAAACAAAAAACACCCTGAAGAGAGAACATCATGAAAGTCTGGAAGGATTACCCCATTGAAGATGCCATCATTGTTACAGAAAAAGCCATGAATGTCATCAAGCCGGAAATAATAATTTCCTGCTGAGGAAAACTGTGTCCAGATGTTGTGCATGACTTCACAGGATTAATGGCAGAGCCAATCAAGGAAATAAAGAAAGAGGTTGTGGATATAGCAAAAAAGTTGGGGGCTGAAAGTTCTCAAGAAACGTATCTCGAAGAAATTCAAAAGCTAATAGAAACCACACCAGAGGATTTAACAGAACAACTTCTGAACCAAAGTTGGACAAGGAAAAGGACATAGAAGAAGCAGTGCCAGGAAACAAATGGACATTAGACAATCTATCAAAAGGGTTTTAATTATTCAAGACCTTTTCATGTGTTTCATGGCATAGACACTTCTATAAAGGCACTGAAACTAACGCCAGCAGTGGGAAAAGGAGATTGGTACCATATAAGTATGCTTTTAGAGAAAAAAAAAAGCTAAGAAGTCAGACAGAATTTACAATGTATTTCCCTAAAGTTACACTGAGAGGTAGGCTCTCCTGCCTCCCCTCCTACCTCCTCTTCTTCTTCCAGCCCTGATACAGTAAGGCCAAACTCTCAGCCTACTCAACACGGACATGATAGACATGAAGGCTTACTTTTATGATGATTCACTTCCACTTAATATATAGTAAATCATCAGGCCACAAAAGTTAATAAACTTATCTATTGTGTATTTTGTGTGTCTTCATGTGAAAATCTAATAACTATGCAGCAAGAACTGTATGAAAGGTTTTTGTGTCATCATCATCATCATCACCTAAATAGAGTTTTGTGTGCAAGACTTGTATGGAAGTGTATGTTGCCTATCCTGGCATAGGCATAAGGTGAGTGATATCCTATATATTAAAGAGGTAATATGCAAATTGACTGTCACACCCTTGCACAAGATGGCCACCCCTATGTGGTCAAAAGTTGGCCGCCACAAGACGGCTGGCAGGGGAGGGCCATTGTGGGCTACCAGGCCAGCAGTAGAGGGCAGTTGGGGGGGGGGGGGGTAACCAGGCCTGCAGAAAGGGCAGTTAGGGGCGACCAGGCTGGCAGAAGGAAGGGCAGTTGGGGGGGGG
>NW_005873442.1:33107-33776 GCF_000147115.1 Myotis lucifugus
TCAATACTATATTATAAATATGTATCCCATATAAATTTTATAATGATTCATTAATCAATGATAGGTTAGGTTACCATGAAGCAATCATATAAATTACACTAGGCTATCAGAAAGCAATCATATCATTGCTTCTTCATTATCAATGAGTGAATTGTTATATCTGTAAAAAATATATGTATGTCTTTTGCACATTTTCTTTTCATTTGTGATGTTTAGTGTTAGTAATACATATAAAATCTACACAGTGTTTTGTATTAGAAAAGACAATATTGATGTAGGTACTGACAGGATTCATCTTATAAACAGATGATGTAAATTAATAGTATCAATAAATACAGTACAGCACTATGAATGTATTTTCTCTTCCTTGTGATTTTCCTAATAACATTTTTTTCTCTGACTTACTGTAGTATAATAGTGCAGTGTATACTACATGAAACATACAAAATATGTGTTAATCAACTGCTTATATTATCAGTAAGGCTTTCAGTCAAAAGGAAGCTATTAGAAGTTAAGTTTTGGGAGAGACTACAGTTATATTTGGATTTTCTATGGTGTAAGAGTCTGTACGGCTAGTCCCTATGTTGCTTGAGGGTCTAGTGTAATTTGGAATAACTAGAGGAAAGCTCATTAAATAAATGTATGAGATTAACTGAAAAAAGCACAGTA
>NW_005873442.1:34015-35788 GCF_000147115.1 Myotis lucifugus
AGTACTTCTAGAGCCTTTGAAAAATTGAACAAGGTAAGATTAATGTGAATATTATGAGATTTCTCTATGAAAATGTCAATTAATCTTTTATTTCAAATTTGTGAACTACTAGGAACAGAAATACCAAATAGCTTGCAGAGTGTTTAATAGTCCACCTGTAATATACAGTAACTGTGGATCCTAAACTTGAACCCCTAACAGTCTAGCTGGGAAGATACCTAGCTAATTTTACTGAGCCGGTTACTTGTCATGGCCAGAAGGGAAATGTCAGTCTTTAGCCCGAAGAAATTTAAATTATGATAGAAATATTGAAATAAAGGAATTCAACCTAGAGAAGCCATCTCCTCAATAATCAGGGTGCTTGTAGGTTGAGTAGGCATATGCCATCCATCAGCTCAAACTTAGAGACCATATGCAAGGGCAAACATTTTAAGAGGTTTTGACATGCTTTTGGATAAGAGGATAAGATGTTCAATGAGATAAGAAAACAAGTTGTGTGGTATAGTTTTGAGAGATATGGAGCAGGATTAGAAAGTTGGTGCAACAGGAATGAATTAGGATTTTTATCTGTGACTACTACTAATAAAAATTTTTTTAAGGTGCATGATAGGGATTTTTTCCCCTGCAATTTAAATGCAGCATCTCATCATTGCAATTAGTGGTTAGTGCAATTAGCCCCCAAAATAATGGTTCTATTTTGTCAATTTCCAACATGCAATGAGTGCAGTTGTTCTAAGTGACCTTATAAACCCATATCTGTGGTTCTTGGATGTTAGGATAAATATGCATGGTTATATGTAAAAAGTATGACAATTTAATATTTTCAATTTGCTATGGCAGGTTTCCATTAAACCATTTTTAAAATTGCTTTTGAATGTTATTTCTAAGTGTTTCTCATCTTCCCAGCAGTTATCTTAAAATAAATGGAAGTGCTGCATTTTTTTTGTTCTTGTTATCAGTACTCAGAATAAATACTTTAAATAATGTTGGGGAGGAGGGGGAGATTTACAATAAGTAATAAGCTGGGCTCGTACCAGGAAAACATTATAAGTAAACCTTTCTTTGCCATTTTGATAGATTAATAGGTCTACTCCTGTTTTCCATTCCTAATAACAAATTGAAGTTTCACAATGAATTTGTGTAGTGACAATTCTAAACTTGTCATTTTGGGAAAACATATGCTTGTAAAGAGTTTGGCTGAAAGTCAGCTTTTCTGAGTTATTAGAGCCCAGGGATCTGCTCTAACACATAAAATGCTTATGGGAAAAACATTTAAAATAAGCATCCCAAGAACTATGGGAAGGTTAAATGAATCTCTTCTGGTGACCCATCCCCAGGAGTATATCAGCCCCAGCTTTGAAGAACCTGCAGGGCATCAAGAGGAAATCACAGAGCTGTAAAGAAATAAAGAAAACGGCACTTTTAATCCCAACATGAAGTCCAAGCTACTCACAGTATCAAAATTGCTTGTGCAGGAAGCATCAAATTATACATTTTTTTAGAAGTGTCATGATGTATGAAAGGTATTGATTTTGTATGTTTGCTCACTTACCAAGTGAAAACAGGCAAAAATTCTTTTCAGGTTAATATTTCTATTTTATGTACACTTCATGATTAAATATCAAGCTCTCCTATACTATCAATAGATAATAAATTCCAACTTTGTATCTAAATGTATATGAACGATTTTGACGTATTTTTAGCCATTAATTTCCAGAACTATAACTTTCAAATATTTTGTTGCATATGCATTACTAGTAATTCTTAACTTCA
>NW_005873442.1:35919-42686 GCF_000147115.1 Myotis lucifugus
CCCTAGCCTGGTTTGGCTCCAGTGATAAAGCGTCAGCCTGTGGACTGAAAGGGTCCCAGGTTTGATTCCGGTCAAGGGCACATGCCCTGGCTGGGGGCTCAATCCCCAGTGGGGGGTGTGCAGGAGGCAGCTGATCAGTGATTCTCTCTCATCATTGATATATCTATCTCTCTCTCTCCCTCTCCCTTCCTCTCTGAAATAAATAAAAACACATTTTAAAAAATGGTATAACAGAGGTAATATTCAAACTTGAAATTTCAATAGGTATTCAATAACATATATGTGCCAAATACAGATGGACAGAAATTGTAATTTGTGACTTTATTATGAATATTTTAGAAGTGTTGAGAATTGTTGTTTCATATGAGGTCGTAGTGAAAGGGAAAAGTTTAATACTGTGAAGAAGGGGATGGAGATGGAGTCTCATCCTGCTTCCAGGTAAAAGGGGGAAAATTTACCCATAATGATTGCTGAGGATTCCTGGAGGTTTTTTGCATGTAGACTGACCTATTTTGATGAAGCTACAATGCCTGTGAACCTAAAAGGATGTGAACTATTCAAAAACATAGACTTTAATCAATGAGCACTCACTATCACATCACACAAACAATATCTCAAAGAAAGCATCAGGTATGCACTCTTTTGATATAAAACCAGCCTAAGACTCTTAGTGAAATAACAGGTGCAGTGTAAAAGGAAAATGTTGGAAATGTTAGAACAAAACAAAATCGGTGTGGTTGTGTCCTAGCTACATCTATGTGTGCCATATATTTTTTATAAATCTTTATTATTGAAAGTATTACTTATGTCCCTTTGAACTCATATGCGTATATGCATAACCCATAGACACAGATAATAGGTTGGTGAAGGCTTGGAGGGTAGAGATTGGTAACTTTACTGACTGTACTGATATTCTGTGTTCTACAGCGTTTTAAACTATGTCTGCGATTTTTGACACTCCTCCCATGGAGAATATCTGAGTCTGATATCTGGATGGATTTGAAACTTGTGTAACCAATAGAGCATAGGGAAAATGACACCATGAAATTCACCGGCCAGGTTGGAAGAGACCTGGCTGTTGCAACCTGTGTCATTTAGATATCTGGCCCAGAAAAAAAAAAACAGTCAATTGCCATGTGAGAAACCTGATATTCCATGTTGGAGAGTCCATGTGTGACATTTCTGATCACATCTCCCAGATGACAGCCAGCATCAATACCATCATGTAAGTCAGTCGCCTCAGGTACCCGGCCCATCCTAACCTGCAGATGCCGGCAGACAGCTGACATAGCTGACACCTGACTGCACTACAAGAGAGACAGACAAGTGAGAACCGCCCAGACAAGCTCTTTCCCAATTCCTGACACTTTGAGGCAGAATTCTAAGATTGCTCTAGAATACACTCCTATATATTCCCCTCACCTTGCTTGAGTGTGGGCAAGCATTGTGAATATGATAAGCATTGTGAATATGATAAGATATTTACTCCCTTGATTATGCCATGTTGGATCAGACAAAGATAACAGGATAGTCCCTCCAGTGATTATAGTACATTTCATAAGATTATCTGATAGCATAATGGAGAGAGAGCTCTTCTGATGGTTTGCAAGATGGAAGCTGCCTTCTCTGACCCTGAGCAGAGAGGCCACCTATTTTATGCCCAGCCTCCTGACCCAAAAGAACTTTGTGATAATAAATGCTGTTGTTTTGTGTCCCTTAGTTTCTGGTAATTGCACTGTAATAACAAAAATAAATACACTGACTCACAAAATTATGAGAAAGATAAACTAGATGTTTTAGGCTGCTATTTTTTTCTAATCTGTTACAGGTATTAAATAAAAGCACAGAATTGGGGCTGATTTGTAATATAGCAATTCTGTTTGTCCTTTCTTCTATTGAGAAAGGTAGAATACAGGTCATTTACCAGTCTACAATACTATGAGGAAGGGAACAACTTGGACTATTGTTATAAGATTCAGATTGGTTCGGGGAAATATATCAAAGTTAGGAAAAAATGCATGTCACATACTTTGTCTATGTAGTTATTTATGCATTTGCCAAAGAAACTCTTGAAAATATCTTCTGCAAGTTTCTGACAGAGAAGGTACTAAGTTCCTTAACACAGGAACTTACACCCTGTAGTTCCTTTAACTCTGCAGGTGTCTCTTGCACAGCTCTCCACACAATGTCAAGTCCCTAAAAGGATATGGATGTCCTGTAGATTTGCTATTCCAAAAAGAGAGCAGCTTTCTTCATTTCTCATTCTGACATAATCTCATACCTCTTCCTCTGTACTTGTCCCAGTAGGCTGCTTCCACAACTTCTATAGTCAAAGCAGCCTTGTTTTGATTGTCACTATCCCAAAAGTGTATTTGGTTATCAGACAAAAATCTCACTGACCTTTCCCCAATGATCTATTTAAAAAGTGGAATCTATCCTACTTAATAATAGAGAAACATTGTAATTAGCCATACCTCCACTACCCTCCCATTGGCTAATCAGGGCGATATGCAAATTAATTGCCAACCAAGATGGCGGCCGGCAGCCAGGCAGCTTGAAGGGAACAGGAGGCTTGCTTGCTTCAGTGACGGAGGAAGCCAACGTTCTCCGCCTGCTGCTGCCAGCCTCTGAGCTTGCAGTTTAAGAAACATTGTTACAAATATAGAAGCTAAACAAAACCCCAGAAACCTGCTTTCAGCCAGCCGGGCTTCAGCCAGCAGGACCGCAACATTGTTTCAATTATAGAACAAACACAGATCCCTGCTTTCAGCCAGCCGGGATCTCAGAGCTGGAGTGAGCAAGACTGCAACAGTGTTACAATTATAGAACTCAAACAAGCCAGATACCTGCTTTTAGCAGCCGAGGCCTCAGAGCTGGAGCCAAGCCTCAGAGCTAAAGCTGGCCCAGAATAAAAAAACAAAAAAAAAAAGAGGCTGGGAGCT
Source organism: Myotis lucifugus (assembly GCF_000147115.1). Taxonomy (NCBI): domain Eukaryota; kingdom Metazoa; phylum Chordata; class Mammalia; order Chiroptera; family Vespertilionidae; genus Myotis; species Myotis lucifugus. Next base: position 38,862 of record NW_005873442.1, read on the forward strand.
TCAGTCACCCGCCAGCCTGAAAACGGCCCTCAGCCCCTCACCCAGACTGGCCAGGCACCCCAGTGGGGACCCCCACCCTGAAGGGGGTGTGACCAGCTGCAAACAGCCATCATCCCCTCATCCAGGCTGGCCAGGCACCCCAGTGGGGACCCCCACCCTGAAGGGGGTGTGACCAGCTGCAAACAGCCATCATCCTCTTATCCAGGCTGTCCAGGCACCCAAAGCGGGACCCCCACCCTGATCCAGGACACCCTTCAGGAGAAACCAGCTGGCCCCCACCCGTGCACCAGGCCTCTATCCTATATAGTAAAAGGGTAATATGCCTCCCAACACCGGAATCAGCGGAGCAGCGAGGCCTCCCAGCACTGGGATCAGCGGAGCCACGAGGCCTCCCGGCACCGGGATCAGCGTGACAGGGGGCACTGCCCAAACCCCCTGATCGCCCTGTGGCTCTGTGTGTGACAGGGGGCGGGGCCACAACCTCCCTATCCGCCCTGCTCTGTTCGTGACAGGGGAAGGCACCCCAACCCCCTGATCAGCCCTGCTCTGTGCCTGATAGGGGGGAGCTCCCCAACCCCCTGATTTCCCTGCGGCTCTGTGTGTGACAGGGTGCGGCGCCCCAACCCCCTGATCGGCCCTGATCTGTGTGTGACAGGGTGCGGCGCCCCAAACCCCCCCCACCCCACGGGCCCTGCTCTGTGTGTGATGAGGTAGAGCCATAACCTCCCCATCAGCCCTGCCCTGAGTGTGACAGTGGCGGCGCCCCAACCCCCTGATCGGCCCTGCTCTGTGTGTGACAGGGGGCGGTGCCCCAACTCCCTTATCAGCCCTACTCTGTGAGTGACAGGGGGGAGCTCCTCAACCCCCTGATCGGCCCTGCTCTGTGCATGACAGGGGGTGGCACCGCAACCTCCCTATCGACCCTGCCTTGAGTGTGACAGGGGGCGGTGCCCCAACCCCCCAATCGGCCCTACCCTGAGCATTACTAGGGGTAGCATCACAACCTCCCAATCCGCCCTGCTCTGTGCATGACAGGGGGCGGCGCCCCAACTCCCCAATCGGCCCTGCTCTGAGCCCGACCAGGGGCTGCACCTAGGGATTGGGCGTGCCCTCTGCCACCCGGGAGCGGGCCTAAGCCAGCAGGTCATTATCTCCCGAGGGGTCCCAGACTGCGAGAGGGCACAGGCCGGGCTGAGGGACCCCCTCTCCCCCGCCCCCGAGTGCACAAATTTTTGTGCACCGGGCCTCTAGTATATATATAAAAGGCTAAGTGACCGACCATCCATCCAACCGACCGTCCATCTGTCCGTTCATCCAATCATCCGATCGACTGACTAGTCGGTACATATGACGTGCACTGGCAATTTGAAAATGAACATTGACTCACACATGCACAATACATATAAAGCTCTCATTGGTGCCAATTGCACGCATGTGTTTCAATCTGTCATTGTTGATCATGAATTTGGTTGACACTTCTATTATAGAGAAAGAGCAAATAGCGATATTAAAATATTTCTTCTAATTAATTTCTTTTCACTGTGCAGGAATCCATGCACTGGGTCATTAGTTATTAATAATATATGAGGTTTAAATACATGCGTGCTTTAAGAAGATAAGGATTTTAAGGTATTTTAAAAGATATTGGAGTTAAATTAACATATCATAATTTGTTCTTATCATATTCATTTCCTATGACAGTTACAACAAATTACCACAATTTGGATCAGTGGTTCTCAACCTTCCTAATGCCATGACCCTTTAATACAGTTCCTCATGTTGTGGTGACCCCCCAACCATAAAATTATTTTTGTTGCTACTTCATAACTGTAGTTTAGCTACTGTTATGAATGTAACGTAAATATCTGATATGCAGGATGTATTTTCAGGGGTTGTGACCCACAGGTTGAGAACAGCTGCTTTAGAAAAAAGAGAAATTTCTCTCCCATTTCTTACGCTAGAAGTTACAAATCAAGATGGCTGGGCCTTGTTCCCTTGCTGCAGTCTCCAAAAGAGAATCTGCTTCATGCCTTTCTCTCAGCTTCTGACGTCCTTGGCAACCTTTGACCTGTAGGCACATCATCCAATCTCTGCCTCCCTTGCGCAATGATATGTGTCTACATTGTCTTCTTTCTCTGTATCACTCTCTTTATGCCTCTTCTCGTCTTATAAAAACACTAGTTATATTGTTAAGGGCCCATCTCAATCCAGTATGACCTTATCTTATTTGGTATCTTAATTACACCTGCCATGATCCTATTTCCAAATAAGTTCACACCCATGGGTACCTGGGGTAAGGATTTGAACATATCTTTTGTGGAGACATGATTCAATACCTAACACAACCATTAGATATGTTGGCAAGTGAAGGACAGTGATAAGGTTTAGGAAACACTTTGCATAAATGCTGTGCACATTCAATGTAGGGCAACTTGATAATTAGAGGACAGGCAATACCATCAGCATTTTATTGAAATCATTACTACACTCAATCATATACACCTTCTCCCATCAGGGAGCCCTCCATGTCCCTCCTACCTTAGCCTCATATGGTCATTTCTACATACTAAATTCCGTTCTTATTACTGGTGTCCTAAGAACTCATGTATAACTTCTTACTATAGTTTCCTGAATATACTTTTGAAATTTCTACAATAAAGTAAGAAAAAGACAGTAGGGCAAGTAGTGAAATGTGAAAAAAAAACCTATAACAATCACCTCAAAACAAAGAATTTCAAAATAATAACCACATAGTAGTATTTAAATATAAGCACATGGATGCACATACATACAAATATACATATATGCATATACATAATTTATAAAAAATGTATTTTGGTTTATTTATTATGACAACATGCATATAAAAGATATGCCAATTTTTATTAATAAGAAAAGCTTTGCACTATGCTCACTTGATCTATATGAATTTTAAGCCTTGTAATTATTCTCATCATTATTCATCCAAATTCTCATTTTTTGAATAAAAATATTTTAATTCATGAGAGCCTTATATGTAGTGAATATATAGACATGTCTTTAAAGTTTCTTTGTGCATTTTTTCTTAACAATCTGTGAGTTTAAAATATTTGAAAATATGGACAGCATGATACAGATCACTGGGTATGTCTCAACTTCCGTACGGTAGAGCTCTGCCAAGTCAAATCACTCCTTCGGAGCCAGATAGAGGGAAACGGAGAAACAGCGCAGATTAAATTCTAACCTTACGCTGACTGGGCAATTCCCTGGACCAAGTGTGTTTCATGCACCAAATACTTCAGTATATGCAGGTCCGTGTTATTTCTCTTGTAAGAAACACCCCTGCTTATCTGAGGGAGACTTGGCAAATATATACTCTGGTGTTCCATAGCTAATTCTGGGTATGAAATGTTTTTATTCCCAAGGAAGGGAGTGCTAGCTGATGTCTGTTTATTTAAAGTAGAAATGCAGAAATACATAATTTAAGATGACTGGGACACTCATTTTTGTGTCCATAAATATTTGAGAGGCAAATGTCCTTGCATTCAAGTACGCAAACATGCACACAAAAGCTCAATATGTAAATGACCTGCTAGAGTTTCTGCCACATTTATTGGATGTTAATCATTTTAGGCCCTGTTTTTTATGGTGTTAAAGTTTATCTTCACTTTACACCTTTCACAGGCATTCAGTCTGCCAACTTACAGTATTGTTAATCAATAGCTGCAATCATAATGGTTTTTGAAGCAACTTTTCCAATGAAAGTTATGAAGTAAAAAATAAATGTTATTTACTTCAGTTGTATTCTTTTTCTATTAGCATTTCAAGCTGTTAAGTGTATCTGAT
>NW_005873443.1:0-5278 GCF_000147115.1 Myotis lucifugus
CCCCCGGGCCCGCCGGGGCGAAGCCGCACCCCACCACCGAGAGCAGCGCCTAGAGCGGCCGGCCGCGCCGCCCCGCCCCCTCCGGCCCCCTCTCCCCCGGAAGTCGGTGCGGCCGCCGGATCGCGTGCTGCTCCCCTGGGTGTCGCTCGGAGATCGGGACGGGCTGCGCCTGCGAGACGATCAACATGCCTGTGAGCCGTTTACTTTCGGGCCGGGGCTGCTCTGGGTGCCGCGGGGCCGGGGCGGGGGGCTCCCTGGGGCTCCCTGGGGCTCCCTGGGGCTCTCTGCGGCCACGCGGCCGGGGTCGCGCGTGGCGGACTTGCGGGGGCGGCGCGGACTTGCGGGGGTGGCGCGCCCGGCCGGCCCTGCGGCGGGGAGTGGAGGGGGGGGGCCCGCTCCGGAACCTCACCCGGGATCTTCGGAGGCCTTGGGGCGCTCTCTGAGTGGCGTGGTGCTCGCCCCCTCCGCCTTGTTTTCTGCCCGTTTCCTTTTTAAAACCGAACTTCGCAGTTGCCTTTCGCGTGAGCTCCGCCCAGGGCGGTCGCGCCGCAGCCACGCAGGGCCCGGTCCGGGCAGATGTCGAGCGCTGGTGTCCGCAGCCCCCCCGCGGGTCGGACCCGGCGGGCCCGGGGTGGCGGTTCCCGTCCCGACTTGGCACCGCAGGGTGTTTCTATTGGAGACGGTTACTCAGTGGGGCCGAGGAGAACCGGGTGAACCTGACCATATGTTTCCCGGTGGCCGGAGAGCCGCGTTCCCGGGGCCGGGGGACGCAAACGTCATGAAAAGTACGGATGAGGGTTAGCGAGCTCCACCGAGCAACACCCGGGGCGTGGCCTCTGCCGATCGGACTGCTTTTTGCGTGTACTTTTCGCGTACGGTCGCATCTGCCGGCGCTGTGGTTTCATTCCGGTAGTAATCATGTGCTTTTTTATTCAGTTGGCTCGAGATTTACTACACCCGTCCTTGGAAGAGGAAAAGAAAAAACATAAAAAGAAACGGCTAGTTCAGAGTCCAAATTCTTATTTTATGGATGTAAAATGCCCAGGTAAAGTTTCAAACTTAATTCTTTCCTAATGAAAATTCCTATGGGGATTGCTAGTGTGGCGTGTGTATTTGGCACCTTAGGACCCTCTGGTGAGGAGAAGTGGGGTTACAGAACTGGGTGTTTTCATCATAAACGTATTCAGACCACGATAGAAACATTTCGGGGTGGGGGTCGGTCAGGGGTGAAGGGTGAAGATGGGGCTCCCCAGGGAATATGGCATTTGATGTACTAAGTCTTCAAGCTGATGAGATGATGAGCTGCTTTTTCATGATGCAATGTATGTTGATTCTTGAGGGTAAAGCTGTGCTGCCCAGTGTGGCGGTGCGGTCATTAGCTGTATGTGTGGCTACTGAACACTTGAAATGTGGCTACTCAAAATGAAAATATTCTATAAGTGCAAAGCACACACCAGATTCTGAAGGTGTAGCTTCCCTCCCCCCATGTATTGGTTACATGTTGAGATAATAATATTTAACAAGTTTGTGGCTACTAGACAAGTTTGTTGCATATGTGGCTTGCTATTGCACAGCACTAGAGTACTTCATCTTTCACAAGGTCTATACTAGAGTTACATTGAACAAGTGCCGTGTATTCTTCTGCTTTTCACTTTTAACTGCCCTTTTTCCAGGTTGCTACAAGATCACCACGGTTTTCAGCCACGCTCAGACGGTGGTTCTGTGCGTAGGTTGCTCAACAGTGTTGTGCCAGCCGACAGGAGGAAAGGCTCGACTCACGGAAGGTATAGCACTTGGCATTTTCTAACCCGTGATGAGATTTCATGATTGTAAATGTCTGTCTTTACTAAAAGCCAATTTAAAAGAAACCTTAAATTCGTGATTACCAAAATAATTTTGTCTTTTCATTGTGTACTCTTTTAGTAAAGCGTGTCCTGTTCAATTTGACCTTGCAAAGAACTCCTTTGAATATTATTTTTTAGGATGGAACACTTTACTTTGCTGTATTTAATCACTTAGTTTGCCTAACTTGGGATATTAAACATAAATCAGAATGGAGCAAAAGAAGAGTATACAATAGGACATGGTTTTTTTAAAAAACAGGATTTAAAAACGTCTCTTGTAGCCCTAGCCTGTTTGGCTCAGTGGATAGAGTGTGGGCCCATGGATTGATTTCTCTTGTAAATATTTTGTTTCATATGTATATGGTACATAAGACTTAAGACAGTTTTTATCATTGCTAGTTAAGTAACAGATAATATATAAATTTAAATGCTATCTCTGAGTAACTACTTAATGGTTAATATAAAAAATTAAATTTTAATCCTTTTTCATTTTCATGCAGTAAGAAAAAAATAATTCCGTATATAGTTTTCCATGGTACAACTTGTAGATTTAGAATTCTATATGATACTTGAAATTTGCTTGTGATATTTTGGGGGCTGTGAATTCTTTGTTCTCACTGGGAGAGTTGTAAGTGGATTGGCAACAAATTCAAGATCTATTTGATACGGTCTGGTAAGATACAAGTATGAAGTCAACATACTTGCAAGATTTCCAAAACCTTCAAATCATGCCAATGTTAAAGTGTTAACTAACAAATTCAGGCTCCTGGTCTTAAATAGACTCCATTATAGCATTTGAGAAACAGGAGTGACAGTTATAGTCACATTAGAGTAAATTCAAATATAAATGATTTATTATAGCAAATTTCTGGTACGAAAGAATAAATAACCTAAATATGAATGTTAATGTAATATCCCTAAAATACAAGTTTTTACTTGTGTTTTTTTTGCCATTAAAACTATACCAAAGGAAAACAAACAAACAAAAAAACTATACCAAGGATAGAATTAGACTTGTGTTTAATATGCTTTTGTAATTCTATTGCAGGATGTTCATTTAGAAGAAAGCAACACTAATGATCCACACAGCTTCCTGAATTTGGGTTATATCACAAAAAGCCTTATCAGTTTAGTAATTCTAGTTAATCTACCAGGATAATGTAATTACATTTAATTTTGTAAGTATACAACAGTGATCTCTTATTTTGGTGTCAATTTTTCAATAAAGTTTTGATTATGGGAAAATTCCCCCTTTTTGCCTTTTTTTTCAAAGTATGTGTGCATGCTATACGTTAATACATACTTTGTTAATTTGGTTTAAATGAATGGAGCTAAATAATTACAAATGGAAAAAAGTCCATTTGTTAATTCTAAATATAGTTTTGCTATTATAACCATGGAAATGCATTTTAGAAGTACATGTTTAATGTAACAATCACAGTGTAATGCCTTGGATTTATGTGGTCCTAATACACAGCATAATTAGGACTGTGTTGGGGGTCTGAGTTATAGGAAACTCCTTTTGGGATAGAAAATGTGAGGAGGGCCCTAACCTGTTTGGCTCAGTGGATAGAGCGTCGGCCTGCGGACTGAAGGGTCCCAGGTTCGATTCCAGTCAAGGGCATGTACCTTGGTTGCGGGCACATCCCCAGTGGGGGGTGTCCAGGAGGCAGCTGATCGATGTTTCTCTCTCATCGATGTTTCTAACTATCCTCCTTTCCTCTCTGTAAAAAATCAATAAAATATATTTTTTTAAAAAGGTGAGGAGGAATCAGAAGCATCATGACTTACCCTAGGACAATGATGGCGAACCTATGACACGCGTGTCAGAGGTGACACGCGAACTCATTTTTTTGGTTGATTTTTCTTTGTTAAATGGCATTTAAATATATAAAATAAATATCAAAAAATTTCTGTATGTGACACGGCACCAGAGTTAAGTTAGGGTTTTTCAAAATGCTGACACGCCGAGCTCAAAAGGTTCGCCATCACTGCCCTAGGATGTGTGACGGGGGATGGTAGAAGGTATTGAATTCTCTGGTCTAGACAGATAAGCACTCCCGACTACACATGTGTTGAGTGGCTCTGATGTCTCATTGTCATTTTTATAGTTTATGAAATGGTCTGTGGAGCTAGGAATTGGAGTGTATCTTTCCTTCTCTAGCCACAGTATGACTCCTCATTGGACTGGGAAGATAACTGCTTCTATTTTGTTACCTTTAAGGCAGGCACTTAGGTATTTCCTATCAAAACCTTGAAAATATCTGTAATTCAAAAATTACTTCTGCAGTAATCTGCTTACATACATCAAATGCAGATGAAGGAAGAAATTTTTAAAAATTAAAAATTTCTTTAACCCCCTCTCAATAAGAGGCATATATATATACGCCCCCAATTGGAGCGATGGATACTTCAGTATGATTCATATATCATACTGAAAAACTATGGAAAGTTTGGGGTGCATTTAAAAAATGGAAAAGTAGATAACCCAGAGGTTCCCATACTTTCTTGGTTTGTGTGTGTGTGTGTGTGTGTTTGTATTCTTAAGTCCATGAATGTCTTTTTAATTTTCTTACTTCACATTTTAATCCTCAGCTATTTATTGAAATATCAACCTGTTGCCTCCCATATGTGCCCTCCTTGGGGATCAAACCCGAAACCTAGGTATGTGCCCTGACTGGAATTGAACCCATGACTTTTTGCTATATGGGACGACGCTCCAACCAATTGAGCCACCTGGCCAGGGCACTTATTTCCCACTTTATATATCATGTTATGTATTTAACAGAGGAGATGCATAAAAGCATGACTCTACTATGTCATCCTTCATATTAATTTGTATATTAATGTAAAAGGTGTCATTTTTTTATTTGCAGCCAGATTTACTAATTAAAATCCCAATATATATTTATTTTTGTGCCTTTTATTGAATCTGTACATTATTTGAGACTTTTTCTTTCTTATGGGAAGGCAAAATAATGGTTAAACAATTTTTAGAGTCGGGTATACCTGGGTTTGAAACAAGTTCAAATGGTCAATGGTTGTGTGATCTTGAGCAAAAGGAGGTTATTAATTTCTACTTAATAGGGTTGTTTTGAAGATAAAGATGAGACAACATATATAGAATGCCTAGCACAATGCCTGACACAGAGTGCTGTTAATAGAATTTAGCCTGGTCAGAGTGGCCCAGTTGGCTGAGTGTGGTCCCATGCACCCAAAGGTTGCAGTACCGATTGCTGCTCAGGGCACATACCTAGGTTGCTGGTTCAATCCCTGGAGGCAGCTGATTGGTCCTTCTCATGTGGATGCTTCTCTCTCCTTCTCTCTAAGCATGTCCTTGGGTGAGGATTACCTTTTTTTTTTTTAAGTGTTTATTTAAATAAAAGGATCATATATCTATTCAAGTACTCTCAAGTTCTACTTTTCGCCCAAAT
>NW_005873443.1:5378-9207 GCF_000147115.1 Myotis lucifugus
ACACACCTGTTACCACACCAGAGTATAGTTGTGTTAACTATTGCTACAAAGCAAGCCACCCCAAATTGTAGTGGCTTAAAATGATGATGATTTATTATTTCTCATGATTCTGTGGGTTGGACTCACTCATGCGGCTGCAGTCAGCTGGAGGCTCAACTGGTTTGGAAGGTCCAAAATGGCTTCAGTCACATGGCTGGCAGCTGGGGCATCTCAGTTCTCCACGTGGCCTCCCTATTCCAGGAAGCTATTAGAGCTTCTGTATTCCATGGCAGCCCTGGGGCAGTGTTCTTAGAAGGTGAAAACAAGCTTGAAGGCCTCCTAAAGCCTACGCTCTGGAACTTGTACGTCATCATTTCCACCACATTCTGGGGGTCAGAGAAGCCACAAAGTCAGCCCAGATTCAAGGGCGTGGACAAACAGGTTCCACCACTGGCTGGGAAGAGCGGCAAAACCATGTTGCAAAGGAGAAAAGGGGGATGGGGAGAATAAAGGATAAAGGGGGCCTAATATATGGTGATGGAGAATGATTTGACTTTGGGTGGTGGGCACACAATGCCATACACAGATTATGTATCATAGAAATGTACACTTGAAACCTGTATGACCCTACTGACCAGTGTTACCCCAATTAATTTAAAAAATTACCATTATATTTGATTTGCTTTTAGTCACATATCTAATGTTTAAAATAACATTAAAGGGAAGGTATGACATTTTTATATTTATCAAAGAGAGCATGGATTGAAAAAGTTTACATACATGAATACAAGGTCTACAGATCAGGAGAAGCAAGAAAAAAAAAGGTGAAATGGATCCATTTTAGAAAGCAGCTTTTTTCATATTTCAACCAACTTAGAGATGTTCATCTATTTCCCTTTATATATTGAAGTGGAAAGTGAAGAAACAGGCTTAGGGCTCAGAATGATAGAAAATCCTTTTATTAGAATGTATAAAAAGCGATTTCCTTTTGAACTGAATTCAGTTTAGTCTCCAATATACACACCTATGGCTGTTACAACAAAATTTCCCATATGTCCACACTACAATAAGCTATTTGTGGAGCCAGTCTCCAAGATAGCTCTCAATGATCCCTACCTCTGGTATTTAGCCTTTGTGTAGTCATCTCTCAAACTGAATCAGGGTTGGTCTGTGTGACCGACAGAATTTGGCATAAATGATGGTATATGATTTCCAATTCTGGATTATAAAATACATTGTGGCTTTTGCCTTTTTCACTCTCCACGCAATCTGAAGGAAGCTATGGAATAGCCAAGCATACCTTGGAGAGACTCATGTGATGAAAAACTGAGACCTCCTGCCAAAATCCAGTAAGTAAGCCCTTGTGCCTATAGCCACATGGGTGAGCCATCTTGGAATCAGATCCTCTAGCCCCAGTCAAGCCTGATTTTAAACTATATTACAAAGCTACAATAATCAAAACAGTATGGTACTGGCATAAAAATAGATCAATGGACTAGAATAGGGAGTCCAGAAATAAATCTTCACTGATATGGTCAACTAATCTACAACAAAGGAGGAAAGACTATACAATGAGGGTAAAGATAGTTGCTTCAATAAGTGGCAGTGGGAAAACGACAAATAGTACAAAAATAAATTGGACCAACTTTCTTACACCATGTACAAAAATAAACTCAAAATGGATTAAAGACTTAAATGTAAGACCCGAAACCATAAAAATGCTAGAAGAAAACATAGGCAGTAAATTCTTCGATGGTCCTTATAAACTGATGAACAAAAATAGATACAGAGGCAGAGCAGCATCGAACAGACTGTCAAACTACAGCAGGAAGGCTGGGGAGGGTTGGGGGGCGGGAGTGGGGGTAAGAGATCAACCGAAGGACTTGTATGCATGCATATAAGCATAACCAATGGACATAAGACACTGGGGGGTAGGGGAGGCCGGGGGAATGTCAGGGGGGGGGAGGAGACATATGTAATACTCTTTGTAATACTTTAAGCAATAAAAATTTAAATATATATATATATACACTAACACTTTAAACAATAAAAAATTTAAATTAAAAAATAAAAAAATAAAACCCTAAAAAAATTCTTTGATGGTCTTAGCAATATCTTTTTGGATATGTCTCCTTGGGCAAGGTAAACAAACAAACAAAAAGTAAACAAAAGGGACTACATTAAACTGAAAAGTTTTTACATAGTGAAGAAAAACACCAACAAAATAAAAAGACAACCTACTGAATGGGAGAAGATATTCATAAGTGATACATCTGATAAGGAGTTAAACTCCAAAATGTATAAGGAACTCATACAACTTAATGCCAAACCCCCTCTCCCCAAACAATCCAATTAAAAAGTTGGCAGTGGAACAAGTAGCCATTTCTCCAAAGAGGGCATACTCATGGCCCACAGACATATGTAAAGATGCTCAGCATCACTAATCTTCAAGGAAATGCAAATCAAAAACACAATGAGCTATCATCTCGAAGCAGTCAGAATAGCTATCATCAAAATATGAAAAAATGAGGATGTGGAGAAAAAGGAGCCCCTGTGCACTATTGGTGGGATTGTAAATTGGTGCACCCACTATGGAAAACTGTATGGAGATTCTTCAAAAATTTAAAAATATAGCTGCCATATGACCCAACACTTTCATTTCTGGGTATTTATCCAAATAAAATAAAAACGCTAATTCAAAAAGATCTATACACCCCTATGTTCATTTCAGCCTTAATTACAATAGCCAAGATATGGAAGCAACCTAGGTATCCATTGATAGATGAGTGGATAAAGAAGTGGCATATATGTACAATAGAACATTATGCAGCAATAAAAAAGAACAAAATCTTGCCATTTGCAACAACATGGTGGACATAGATGGTATTATGCTAAGTGAAATAAATCACACAGAAATATAAACACTATTTGATTCCACTTATATGTGGAATCCAAATAAACCAAAACAAATCTAAATAAACAAAACAAAACAGGCTCATAGATATGGAGAACAAGCTGGTGGTTATCAAAGGGGAGGAGGTCAGGGGATGGATTTTTTAAAAAGGAAAAAAAGCAATATTTGAAGGTTCCTACTGAATGAGATTTTCTCTATTTTACACATTCAAAAAGTATATATTTTTATCAGAATATTTTATTTCAAGAATTAACTTTTTTCAAAAAGTAAATACAATATTGTTACTTCCCTGAGTATAAAGAACTAACCCTACAATAAAAGACAATTACAAAATTAAAACAATTAGAGGTACATATTTTCTGTATTCAATTATACTATATTACAAATGTATTCTTAAAAACCTCATGTTTTTTGGAACTTTAGTTAATGTTTAAAAAAGCAAAACAGTTCATTTTGCACCTGTGACGTTAAGGTATATCTGATCTGTCTTTATCAAATTCCAGGGCAATCTTTAAAGCAGTGCCATTGAGTCCTACAGACTGCATGTTACATATGATGGAAACAACTACTCCCCTTGGAGGAACCTTGTTACATACAGATTCCGCATCCAGTTCTTCAGGAAGGATGAGCAGGACACTGCTGGCACCCACGGCACCTCCGGTATGTGAGGCATAATGCCGCTGCTTCCTACAAGAGCCGTATGTTTGCTTCTTTTCCACGACACCCCCATGCCATTGCATATTTCCCCTCTTTATCCCAAGACATCTCTGTGTTCGGGACTGGTGTCCAAATCATGACCATGGTTTCTGGTTTGAGATATCCAGGCAAAAGAGTTTCATTTGAGTTCTTAAACAGCCTGACTTGGTAACCATACAGCATTGCATTCCCAAATTTCAGAAGGTCACCCACTGTAGACAGAAATCCACCACCAGCCCA
>NW_005873443.1:9307-13061 GCF_000147115.1 Myotis lucifugus
CCACATAAGGTGTGTTGACAAGACGTCTCTTTTTATTGTAAGCATAAAATCTAAAATAAAATAAGAATGGTGATTAAAAATTTAATAGTCTATTGTTGACTTTACACATGAAAACGAATAGGAAAATGTACATGAGACAGACTGCATTTCATTTTAGTAATCACACACTCGCAGGAACTAACCACTCATTTTCAGTATAATTCAGATCTTAATGAAATACAAATAACTGAGTAGTCTAATTGCCTTGTGAATTAAAGCATCGAAAGTGGGTTGTTTTTTCTATTGTCATGTTTGCCCATATTGAGTGTATCAAACTTTAAATAACTGCAAAAAATTTAATGATTAAGATTACACATGCCTGGTCAGCATGGCTCAGTGGTTGAGTGTTGACCTATGAACCAGGAGGTCATGGTTTGATTCCTGGTTAGGGAACATGCCCAGGTTGCAGGCTTGATCCCTACTAGGGGGTATGCAGGAGGCAGCCAATCAATGATTCTCTCTCATCATTGACATTTCTTTCTCTCCCTCTCCCTTCCTCTCTGAAATAAATTTTAAAAAATGATTACACATGATATATTTGCCCCATGCATATGCAGAAACACCTATGGTTTGGCAGAGAGTCCTTAGACTTAGTGAATCATGTGCTACACATGAACTTTATAAGTAAAAGTGTACACATCAAGATGTTTAGAAATAAGCCCTAACCGGTTTGGCTCAGTGGATAGAGCATCAGCCTGCGGACTGAAGGGTCCCAGGTTCGATTCCGGTCAAGGGCATGTACCGTGGTTGCAGGAGTGTGCAGGAGGCAGCTGATCGATGTTGCTCTCTCATTGATGTTTCTAACTCTCTATCCCTCTCCCTTCCTCTCTAAAAAATCAATAAAATATATTTTAAAAAGATGCTTAGAAATAAGATTAATATTTGTAAGGAGACTAGATCTCTTGGCTAAAAGTACCATAGAAATACCATATATAATGATGTGATGTGGTACTTTCTTGGTGTAGAAGCTGGAGTTAGCAAACCTCAGTTGGGACCATAATCTCACCCTTTCTATCTATGCTTATTTTTTTTGATTAGCAAACACTTATACAGTTCTTACTATGTGCCAAGCATTGTTCTAAGAACTACATAAATATGAACTAATTTATTTTTGTAACAACATTAGGAGATAGGTACTATTATAATTCCTATTTTATAGATGAGGAAACTGAGACACGAGAGTATAAATAGCTTATACTCTCATAGCTTACACCACATTCACACAGCTTGTAAGTGGCAGAGTGTGAATTTAAACCCAGGCAGTCGGGCATTCCTATTCACTGCTTTAGCATCCTATCTTGTAAAATGAGGACAAAAATATCTATTTGCAGAGTTAGGAATATATGTATGAAACACTGCATATTTCTGGCAGGTACTTAATAAATGATAGTTATTATTTACTCATGCATTCAACAATTATTGTGGAGCACTCACTCTGTGGCAGGGACTGTTTGGATGCTGGGATAAAGTGTTAAACAAAAGAGACAGTGTCTGACCTCATGAGGTTTCTATGCTAATGTGAGGAGGCTGTAACATAAATGAGGTAAAAAAATGAAGTCACAAAATAATTAAACAAAAAATGAAACTTAGCTCAGGAGAATCCTTTCTTTCAAGATTCATAATAAAATGATGCTCTTAGGTTTTTGGTTTGCTGACTGTCTCACTCTGATGATCTTCATCTTCATTCTACGCTGGCTGTGCAAAGCCCTGTCAGACCTGGATCTCACCATCACCCTGAACTGTTTTATCTCTAAAGTCTCAGACTCAGAAATTTTTCCTATGACTTCGATTCTTCGAGCCCTTCAATGAACCTGCTCTCTGCCCTCCCTGTGACCTCCGTCTATTCCCCTCCATCTAGTCCCCCGGCTCTTCCATCTCCCCAGGTTTTTTGTTCCTACTGATTTCACCGGATTTTCTGTCCTAACCTGAACTAAACCATCAGCCATTTCAACTACTTCAGCTGCCATCTTACTAGCTCCTTTAGGTTCCTCACTCTTCTGACCAATCCTGAATACATATAGGCAACCCTTTCCTTGGTTCCATTATCTGCCAAGAAAGGCTATAGAAATTCATCTAACAAAGGTGACTGATACCAATTCATACTCTTGCTAAGGGTCTTGACTGCTGTTATCAAATCTTTTCATTCTCTTCCTGGTTATTCCCTGGTATATTCTTCATAATAGCCATTCCCAATCTCTTCCACTCTCAGCCCTCTACTCTACCTCAGGCCCAATCAGCAGATAACTGTACCTTTTGTTTTACTGAAAAGATTGAGATCATCCAAAGTGAGCTAGAAACTCCAATCTTTATCTCAAAAGGTATTTACATCATCATCCATTTTTTCCTTCTCTTGTCACTTAAGAAATGTCCCTGTTATTTTTAAGACTAATTCCATGATCTACATCTTTGCCTCTAAACTTTGCTCCATCAGTTATACTCCCAAGATGATTTATCTCCTGGCAGTCCATTCTCCATGCAGAAGCCCGAGATTGTCTCCTCCTTCTCCCATCCATTGCAAACCCTCCAATGGTTACCACTGTAATGATAATAAAATCCAACTTTCCTACCATGGCCTATAACACAATCAATGGTCCTCAACAGAGGCAGTACCAACCCCATAAGCAAACATTTTGGAGGCATTTTTTTTCAGTGGTCACAATTATTAGAAGGATTTTACTGACATTTAATAGATAGGGGCCCAAGTTCCTAAATGTCCTGTGGTGCATGGAAAAGTCCCACACAATGGTCCATTCTCCCGTATGCTGCAAGACTTTCTGTGCCATGCTAGGAACTCTGACTCCTTCACCTTAGTTCCAAAATGCTCTAGTTTCCTAGATCCTAAGGGGGGGGGGGGGGAACTTTTATCTTTTTTTATCTTTTAAAAAATCCTCACCGAAGGATATACTTTTAAAATTTTTTAATTGAATATTAGTTGGAGAAGGGAGAAAGAGAGAAAGAGAGACAGACATCAATGGGTTGCCTCTCATACATTCCCCAAACAGGGATTGAATCCCCAAAGTAGGTATGTGCCCTGATCAGGAATTGAACCCACAACCTTTTGGTGTATGGGATGATGCTCCAAACAAACGAACCACCCAGGCAGGGCAAAACAACAACACTTTTATCTTTTTATCCTTGTTACATCTTCCAGTTAACTGTCCTTTCTCTCTCATTTACTGCCCAACTATGTAAAACAGTCTAGTCTACACCTGCTGTTTCCATGCACTCACCTTCTGCATTCATTCAATTCCTTCTAATCTGGCTGCTGTTCTCCCATCACAACTAAATTAGAAGATCTCTTATGGGTCATCAAGGATCTTCTAATTCCCTTTTACAGTTCTCATCCTATTTGCCCCCATGTAGCACCATTAACCAGCACTTCCCTGACACTCCCCTCACACAATTCTGCTCTGAGCTCTCTCTTCTAGTTCTAATCCCATATACTCCTCCAAACACTAGTGGAGATAACTATAAATTTTCTTCTATGGAGATAACTATAAATTTGTACCTGTACCACAACCTGTTCCAAATTTACAACCGGTTTTGGAGAAGGGCAGGAAAGTTGTTTATCAGACTCACCTCTGGACCTCCTACCTCCCAAAATTATATCCTCCCTTAAAAATTCATAACTTTGGAGGGACTGGGGACATAGTTTGAAAAGTAACTCCTCTTTCTTCCTTCAAGATTCTTATATGTCCCCTAAAAGCCCAAGTCA
>NW_005873443.1:13310-24656 GCF_000147115.1 Myotis lucifugus
TATATATATATATATTATTTTTTTTTTTTTTAAGAAAGTCTGCAGAGAATCTTTAATATGCTCTCTTGAGAACCAATGACTTGATATGTGGTCTTTTCATGTCTCAAAAGGAATAAATCTAAATGAATCTCCTCCCAACCCTTCTCATATTTTCCTCTCCATTAAAATTTTGGTTGACTCTCTTGCCCTCAACTTTTATATACAATAAGAAGCTAAACTCTAACATTCTGCCTAAACACTGATTACACTTGGAATTCCAAGCCAATCAAATCTAAAAGAAGCCAAATAATAGAAATGTCACTACTGTAATTAGCTAATGCTATCTAATAATAGACAAACATGGTAATTGACCATACCTTCGCTACACCTCCCATTGGCTAATCAGCATGATATGCAAATTAACCCAACCAAGATGGTGGCTGGCAGCCACGCAGCTGAAGCGAGCAGGAGACTTGCTTGCTCCAGTGATGGAGGAAGCCAAGGTTCCCCGCCTGCTGCAGCCCGGCTCTGAGCTCCGAAAGCAACAAAGTTTCAATTATAGAAGCTAAATAAACCCCAGATACCTGCTTTCAGCAGGCCATGGCCTCAGAGCTGGAGCGAGCAGGAGCCTGGCTCTCAGCTCCAGTGATGGCAACAAAGTTTCAATTATAGAAGGTAAATAAATCACAGAATAAAAAAGAAAAAAAGAAAAAAAGGAGAGGCTGGGAGCTTCAGTTGCTGGCCAGCCTGAAAATGGCCCTCAGCCCCTCACCCAGACTGGCCAGGCACCCCAGTGGGGACCCCCACCCTGAAGGGGGTGTGACCAGCTGCAAACAGCCATCAGCCCCTCACCCAGGCTGGCCAGGCACCCAAGCGGGACCTCCACCCTGATCCGGGACACCCTTTAGGGCAAACCAGCCGGCCCCCACCTGTGCACCAGGCTTCTATCCTATATAGTAAAAGGGTAATATGCAAACTGACCCTAACAGCAGAAAGACTGGGAATGACTGGTCACTATGACACACACTGACCACCAGGGGGCAGACGCTCAATGCAGGAGCTGCCCTCTGGTGGTCAGTGCGCTCCTACATGGGGGAGCTCTGCTCAGCCACAAGCCAGGCTGATGGCTGCCAGTACAGCGGTGGTGGTGGGAGCCTCTCCTGCCTCCTCAGCAGCGCTAAGGATGTCCGACTGCAGCTTAGGTCTGCTCCCCGCTGGCAAGTGGACATCCCCCGAGGGCTGCCGGGCTGCCAGAGGGATGTCTGATTGCCATCTTAGGCCCAATCCCCCGGGGAGCAGGCCTAAGCCAGCAGGTGGTCATCCCCTGAGGGGTCCCAGACTGCGAGAGGGCACAGGTCCTGCCGAGTGCACAAATTTTTGTGTACCGGGCCTCTAGTCCTATATAATAAAAGGCTAATATGCAAATTGACCAGGGGAGCACCACTCTGCCAGAAGCCCTGAGCCGGGCTCACAGCTGGTGAGTACAGCAGAGGTGGTGGGAGCCTCTCCCACCTCTGCGGCAGCACTAAGGACCCCTCAGGGAGCGGGCCTAAGCCAGCAGATGGACATCCCCCAAGGGGTCCCGGACTGCGAGAGGGCGAAGGCCAGGCTGAGGGACCCTCCCCCAGTGCACAAATGTCATGCACCGTGCCTCTAGTTACTAATCATAGAAAGTAGCAAAAGAGAGGCCAGACATTATAAGCTTGGCCATCTGGGCAGCTTCACCAGGAAGCTGCAACTTTATACTCCCCAGGGAACCGCCTGGCCCATTCCCTGCAGATTACTGGGGGAAGAGACTGGACAAAGGGGATATGGATGCATGCGAAGTAAGGTTGGGGTGCCTGTTAGAGATCATTGCCTAGAGGGGATGGAACAGAGATCATTGTCTAGAGGGGATGGAGCCTATGCAAGCCTGTGAAAATTTTGGAATATATAACCCCCAGACACAGGAGTTCTCTCTCTCTCTTAGCTTTTGTGGCTCTCTGGTTCCTCTGGTTTTGCTCCTGCGTCCTTGCATTTGCCAGTGTTCCCTCCATGGCCATGGGGATCCTAAACTCAATGGACGGATGAACTGCAGCTGGGAACACAAGCTAAACTAGCCCAATGCTGGATTGGATTATGCAAATATGGAACGGAAACTCTGGGCAACGGCTTTAATCCTGGCCCTGCTAAAGACACAGCTGGACTTCTTCCTTGGCAGGACAAAGGGAAACGGAGCCTTGGAAACTCAGGGATGTAATTTCATGCAAATAAATGCCACTCATTCTCCTGTGCAAGTCTCAGAAAACTCCTTTTCTTGTGACATCGCAAGAACCCCACTTTCACGGGCAACTGTTGGGGACACGGAAAGCTCCCCACTGGCAACAGAAATATATTTTCTTATTGAGAAACATAGTTCTTAGAGTGAACTCCATGTCTGTAAACGAGGAGAGAACTACCAGTATATTTTGGCTAATAATCAGCTTTGTGTAAAGCATTTCAAACCACTTATATCAAGGTTGGAAATGAGAACTCCTCAATCATCCCTCCTTTAAAATACAAAACTATGGAGAATTCCAGACTTTAATCTAGAATTTTAAACTTTAAATAGATTGTAGACTTTAATCCTTTGATTCCTTTTCACAGAGGACAAATTAATGGCTTTTCATAAAAATAATTTGTTCAGTGGGATATTAAATTTATTTTAATTTCTTAAGGAATTTCTGCTTTAAAAAGAATGGGATATAGACATAAGTTCTTCAGTCAGTAACTGGGCTACCTTTGTAACTGAATAACTGATGGAATGATGCCAGATGACAAGCAGCCTCTTCCTACTTACTTAAGAATCTTTAGCTTCTACACAAGAACATTATATAACCACAGAAATCTACACCTACAAACTCAGAAATTCAGAATACTTTTATTTTGCCCTAGCCGATTTGGCTCAGTGGATAGAGTGTCAGCCTGCTGACTGAAGGGTCCCAGGTTCAATTCTGGTCAAGGGCACATGCCTGGGTGGTAGGCCTGATCCCCAGTAGGGGGCGTGCAGGAAGCAGCCAATCAATGATTCTCTCTCTTCATTGATGTTCCTATCTCTCTTCCTCTCCTTTCCTCTCTGAAATCAATAAAAATATATTAAAAAGTTTTTTAATACTTTTATTTTTTAAATGCTTCTTAAATGCCTTTAGAAACAATTATGCACTACTTTGTATTTTATTGTTATGAGAAGTTAAAAAACCCAAAGAACTTAAAATGCATATTATAAAAACTAATCCCACTTTAACATTCAGCTTTAACATCTGGATTGAATCTACTACTAGAGTCTGTTAGCTGAAGGCGTAAGAAATAAGACTTAATTTTAGAAGATAATCTAGAAAATAAAGACAATAAATAATAATAAAAAAGATAATACCATAAAGTAAAGACCATATCTATACTGTCAAAATACAGCAAACACTTCAGAAAACATTCTATTTAGTTTTGGTCTCATCCAATTATAAAAGAGATTTTTGTTGCAAGTATTGTGCCAGATGCATAGAAAATGTAAACGAAGTCTAATAATAAGATAATGCATTGACTAAGGATTCTCATATCAACAAACTGAGTGTCTTTCTGTGGCAAGAACATTTACTCCACTCCCTTGTGGGTATTTGCTTAAAGGGTTATTTAGTTTATTTGCCTATACAGAATATACTAGTACTTGCTATACAGAGTCAATATACCTATTTGCATACATAGAATCAATATTCCTATTCTTTCATTAAAAAACAAACAAAACACAACCCAATTTTATTCAGGAGAGCAATGTACCCAGCTAAAAACTAGTTTCTCTGCATTCTTTTTTTAAAAATATATTTTATTGGTTTTTTACAGAGAGGAAGGGAGAGGGATAGAGAGTTAGAAACATCAATGAGAGAGAAACATCGATCAGCTGCCTCCTGCACACCTCCTACTGGGGATGTGTCCACAAACAAGGTACATGCCCTTCACCGGAATCGAACCTGGGACCTTTCGGTCCGCAGGCTGACGCTCTATCCACTGAGCCAAACCAGTTAGGGCTCTCTGCATTATTATTAAAAGAAGAGAAAGTATGTTTTTATTGTTTTATGTTTTAGAGAGAGGAGGGAGAGAGAGAAACATCTACATCAGCGACCTTCTGGTGTATGGAACAGATGCTCAACCAACTGAGCCACACTGGCCAGGGCTCTCTCTGCCTGCTTTACCATACAGCTAAGTGTGGCCTGTAGCTAAAATTCTGGACAAAGAAATGTAAATAGTATTTTGGGGTGGGATTCTGGGGAAATACCTTAACATGTGACAGACCCTGAGAAGCACTATTTTAAACACACAAATGTAAAAGTGATAAAGACAATAAATATTCGGGAACAATAACTAAAAGACTTGGTCAGGATAGCACAAACATGTTAACTTTATGATTATGGCCAAGGAGTCCGCATGAGCTGACATTCTAACCACTTAGCCACACCGGCCAGGGTGAAGGTTGTCTGTTTTCTTTTTAAAAATACTTATATGGAAATGATTCCTTTTACTCCCTGAACTCTCTCTCTAAAAAAAAAAAGAAAAAAAAAAGGTGGTCCCTTTAAACTCTTTTAAATAATTATTACAAAGAAAGAAAAAAGAAAAGCAAGCAAGCAAGCCAGCCTTGGCAGGTGGCTCAGTTGGTTGGAGCATTATCTCATGCTCAGAAAGGTTGCTGGTTCGATTCCCCTGGCAGGGCACATACCTAGTTTCAGGTTTGATCCCCAGTTGAGGTGTGTACAGGAGACAATCCATTGGTGATGTTTCTCTCATACATGGATGTTTCTCTCTCTCTCCCCCTCTCTCTCTCTCTCTCTCATTTCTCTATCTCTCTATCTCCATCTCTCTAAAATCAGTAAAATATGTCCTCAGGTGAGAATTAAAAAAAACACAACAGACGACTTGTATAGGCCCAAGTACATAATGTATCAATTAAAATAAAAACAAAGCAAATGGACAGAACATTTTCCTAGATAACAATCTTTCCAACCTATTTTATTTCAGTAGTCCATTAATCTAACTAAAATGAATCACCCCTGTAGCACCAGTGGGTACTACCAAAATCTGAAGAAAAAACCCAAAGCAGATAGGAACCTTTTATAATATAAATGGAAGTCCACTGCCTTTTTTAAAAAAAACAAAAAACATGGGGGCTAAAATAAAATGAACTCTTCATCATATGCCATATTTTGATTTTTGTGCTAGTTATAAATTAATCACTCATTAAGAAAACAGCAAACAAATGATAGCTGCTCTGCAGTCTATACATTCATAGATCCGTAATTTTCAGTTTAGAAAAGAAGCCCAATGATATATAATTTTCTCCTCTCCCTTATATAAAAGTCTAGGCATTCATTATCAAATGCCTAGATCTAAATCAAAATAAGGTCATGCATCTATGCCATCTTTATTAGAGAATCTTTTTTAGATTCAATTGACAACCTATGGCATTTGTCAATTTTTCTTATACTTTCCAGTAAAATATAATGTTGGACAAAACCCCCCCACCAAAAAACACTAAGAGTCTCTGAACTGGTTGAGAACTACAGGCCATTTAAAAAAAAAAATTAAAATTCATTGCTTGCTACTAACCCAAATTCTTTTAGGTCCAAAAAAAAGTCTCCTTCAGGCTGACTAGCAATGCACATTTAAGTCCTTTAAATAAGCTGATTAACTTCAAATGATAATTTAAATACAACAGAAGATTAAACAAAACTAGTGTGGAGATAGGAAGGAAGATAAAGCTAAAAACATTCCACCATTTCATCTATTTCAAGTGCCATTAAACCATTTAAAGCATGTACTACTGGAAACAGGCAACAGTTGATTAAATTTTACTTTTCTAACAAATCAAATAATTAGAGTAAAATGGAAAAGTCATTAGCTTCAAATTTTTCTCTCAATGCCCCTTTACAGGTTACTAATAAAATTACAATAAATTTTTCACTTGCTATATTTCATTGAAATTACTTTCAAATTTTCATAGTGCAGAAAACTGGCAGGTACCATCTCAACAAAGCAATTAAAATTACCATCACCAATAATGGGACAAACTGACATCATGACAGTTCAGCTATAAAGAACATTATTTGGACAATTGGCAAAATGTGAGTAAGGCCTGTAGATTTGATAAAAGCATTGTGTCAATGTTAATTTCCTGAATATCCTGGTTTTTAGAAAATACACATTTAAGTATTTACTAGTAAAGCAGCGGTTCTCAATCTGTCGGTCGAGACCCCTTTCGGGGTCGAACAACCCTTTCACAGGGGTCGCCTAAGACCATCGGAAAACACATATATAATTACATATTGTTTTTGTGATTAATCACTATGCTTTAATTATGTTCCATTTGTAACAATGAAATTGGGGGTCACCACAACATGAGGAACTGTATTAAAGGGTCGCGGCGTTAGGAAGGTTGAGAACCACTGCAGTAAAGGCATACCATGCCTGCAACTTATTTTCAAATGGTTCAAGAAAAGAAAACCAAAAACATATAGATAGATAAAGCAAATGTGGTAAAATGATAACATTTGTAGAATCTGGGTGAAGAGTATATGGAAATTCTTTATATTTATAACTTATTCTTAAACTTTTCTATAAGTATAAAATTATTTCAAAATAAAAGTTAAAACAATTAAAAATAACAAAAGATAAATAAATAAAGCATTAGTTTATAAACACTTAAGAAAAAGAGATGGTTAAAGAGCAAATTATAGATGCCAATGATGGGTGTGATTTTGGTTTAATTACTCATGTGGTTAAATTATTATTGCTGCCTTTCATCTAAGGATCTTGGGAATATTTTACAAACACACTTTATAAATGGAAAAACAGACATGTAGAAAAGCTTCCAAAATGTGACAAGTTGATTTTGGAAAGAAGATAAAATTTGAGTTTTAATTGATAACATAGTATTAAGATGTGATATAGGTAGACACACCAAAAAATATTCATTTACCTTGCTCTGTTGTAAATCACTGGTTCATGTTCGTCCTGCACCGTTGTCAGCATATCCAATTCATGGAATATTTTCTGCATATAGTCCAAAAATTTATGTCCTGAAGCTCTTTCAATTATGGCTGCCAGTAGGGTATAGCCAAAAGTTGAATACAAAAACTGACTACCTTGAGACATCATTGCAAGGAGAAAAAAAGAGAAAATGATTCATTATTGTTTAAATATATGTAAAATACTTTTCCATTAAAAACTGATATATACCTTAAAACTGGAATATTTTACTTCAACATTTATAAAACATCATGGATGATATATTAGTCAGCTCTGTAATGGCCCTACTTATTCCATGTGCCTAACACAAGAATAAAATGATGATTAATATGTTTACAATTTCACATGAATCTACTCCTTTCTACAATAAAAAATAAGCAAATGATCCTACCTCAAACATAATAAAAATTCTACAAACTGGCAACAAAATAGGAAGAGAAAGAAAAACAAATTTGGATTCTTTGAGTCAACTATCTTGTTCCTAATGTACCTATTCCCTATTGCTTAAGGCATTAAGTAGTTATATAAATTATTTTAATAAAACATATATATATAAAACATCTATATATATAAAATCCTAAGCAACCGGCCGACTGGCCAACTGGCTGGTAGCTATGATGTGCACTGACCACCAGGGGGCAGATGCTCAGTGCAGGAGCAGAAATCACAGGCATGGGAACATGGAACAGACTGATGAATCTCAGAGGGGAGGGGAGAGGGTGAGATGAGATTAACCAAAGATCTTATATGCATACCAGAGGCCCGGTCAGGTCCCTGGGCCTGGCCTGCAGGGATCGAGCTGAAACCAGCTCTCCGACATCCCCTGAGGGGTCCTGGATTGCGAGAGGGCACAGGCTAAGCCAAGGGACCCCACCGGTGCACAAATCAATGCACCAGAACTCTAGTATAGATGTAAAAACCTTATTTCAAATACATATTAATCCTACCAGACCTGAGGCCCTGAACCTAACTGTCCCCTATATCTGGGCTCCTGAGCATTAAAGAGAAAAAACCAACATGATATAGAAAAATGTTAGTTACATGCAAACAAGTGGTTAGAATAAGATGGAACTTGGAGACATTGTAGAAAATAGGTCTACCTTTCATCTACCTTTCATCTAGCGCCAATATTCCACCTTTGTGTGGAAATTACCGAAAAATCGGTACAGCGGTCTGGTAATACATATTCAAATATATACCTTTACCTCATTTTGGATTCTGGAAATGTAGATTGTACCATCTGTACTAAAAATGGGTGAGAACCTTATTTTTAAAGACAAAATTCATAATCATATTTCTTTGCCGTTACTGGTTATACCTATGTAATATCTACTCATGGTAGAAACATCTTTTAATATGAAAATGGAATTTAAAAATCTATGGTAAATTTCTTTAAAGCTATGAAGTAGTTTCAGTAGGCATCATACCAAAAAATATACAAAAACGAAGAGAGTTATTTTTATATATTGGTTATTTTTGGAAGTAAAATTAAGTTGATGAACACTGATTTCTTTAAGAAATGAAGGCACAAAATAAGTTGAGCAATTTAAGGTCTAAGCCCGGCTGGCATGGCTCAGTAATTCAGCTTCAACCTATGAATCAGGAGGTTACAATTTTGATTCCCTGTCAGAGCACATGCCCGGGTTGCAGGTTCAGTTCCCAGTGGGGAACATGCAGGAGGCAGTCAATCAATGATTCTCTCTTATCATTGATGTTTCTCTCTCTCTCTCTCTCTCTCTCTCTCTCTCTCTCTCTCTCTCTCTCCCTTCCCTCTCTGAAATCAATAAAGATATATTTTAAAAAATGAAGTCTAATTAAATAACAAGATACTAGCAATACATTATCACATCCACTTTGATCCAGATTTTGTTTGGAGAACTATTATTCCAACATTTCTCCATAATCTTTCACAAATATTTTGATATTTAGAATCTTCTAAATGACTGGGTAGCCTCCATGAGGCTAAATCTAAACAAGTAGCTGCCTGGATGTTAGGCAGGAACTATGCTCTACGCTTTTAACTACTGTTAAGAAATGCAGACAAAAGGCAAGCAATGGACTGACAACAAAGCCATGCCACAATCATCTGCCACATCTAAAGCACTCAGGGTGGTATTTTCCATTTTCTGAAAATTAACACTTCAATAATGATGAGTTTGCTGCGAGCGGGAATTAACACTCACCAGGTTTAAAGAACAAAGGGTCATTTTTAAATAATTTTAGGGATTCAATTGAATTTTCAAACTTCTCTTTCAAATACAATTCATCTTGTTCAAAATCATTTTTTTTCTTGACAGGTTTGGAATTCTGGCCTTTGGCTTCATTATCCTGCTCTATCTTAGCTTTAGCAAAGTCATTCTTTTCATTATTTTTGTCTCCTTTATCTTTTAACTCTTTTTCTTGGTCAGATTCCATCATCTCTTTCATCATCTTCAAGGCTTTATAAGCTTTCACCTTTTTCATGTCCTTTTCATAATGACGAATTCCACTTAAATGGGAAATCAATAATCTTGTTGTGACAGAAACCTAATTGTAAAAACATGAAAATTAATTACATTACTAAACTATAATAAAAAGTTAGCAGCCTTGGAATAATGCCTCAGTAATAGTTTCCATTTTAAACTGCTATTGAAAAAATATGTAATATACACATCTTTAGTTTTAAATTTCAGAAAAATCTCGATTATCATCTGCTTAAAAAAATTAACAATAATTTAAAACAAACCAAAGAATCCTATGCAACCGTTTCAACCATTAAATGTGCCACTTGTAAAATGAACTGTGAGTTTCATTACCTTTTCACCTTCATATTCTTTTTCTGGGAATTCAGGAACATAATGTTGTACTGGAATATCAAGATCAAGTTTTCCTGTTTCCCACAATTTGGCAATAGCAACCATGGTAAGGCTTTTGCTGATACTGGCAATTCTCATAACTGTCTCTGGTTTGCATGGTACACGGTTCTCAACATCCGGCATAGCCTAAGCCTTTGAAAAAAAGGGAAAAGTTACCATTAATAACCTTCAAGGTCAAAGGAATCTTGAAAAACTGAAATAATACTATCTTAAAATTTCCTGTATATTCATCTGAAGGAAAGATATTACACTTTTATAAGTTAATGAAAACGTAACATGCAAGGGATAAGTCTTAACACGGACAACAGAAAGTCTAACAATTTAACCTTATAACTAAACAGAATTGTGCCTTGTACACAATAGTAATTTTCCATCTGATTCAAACACTAATTTTTCTTAGCTTATCTAAGCAATTTGGTTATTCCACATTTCTAATAAATTACTCTTCATTCTTTAAAGAAAACATCATTGTTGTTCAGATTATATTTATTCTTGAGCGAGTTTCCACTGAATTCCTGAAAATACCCATCCAATTAAAAATAAGTGAAAAGAGGTCCTGCAAATCCACTTTAGCTATCAATTCAATTCAGCTGCAAATGGGGGGGGGGGGACCCACAATAATGTACCACCAATTTAAAGCTCATTCTAGAAAAAAATTTAAGTTTGATTTCATCTTCTGAACAGGTTGAAAGTGGAATCCTAAGAGATATAAAGAACTGAGATCTGAAAAGAAAAAAAAAAGGGTACAACGATTGTTTTTAAACTGTAAAGGGATTATGCTAAAATATTTGCATAAAAACAAAGCCCCCACCCATAAAACTGACATTTATATAATTTTGGTTACAATATTTTTCATAAATCAGGCATACAGATTAAGCTATACTTATATTTGGAGGAAGAATAATTTTTCTTTAAATTCACTTCCCTACTGCCCCCATAGTAAGAGTAAATAAGTACTACTTTATTTAAATGATGTCTGAAACAACATTTCCTAAAAGGATGACCAGTTGGACCAATTTGTATTGAATGAAGAAATAAATCAAGTTATAAAATATGATTTGATAAAGTATCATAAAATGATTAGAAATCCCTTTCCCAAAGGTTCTAGCTTTTTGTTTCAAAAAACAGCTGCTACCTCTGCCTACTCAAAAAAAGTAATAAAGTAGATCATAAACTCATTAAGGACAGGAATGCCTTTTACAGAATAGGCGACTCAAATTGTTGACTGAATTAAAAAAGAAAAACACAAAATTCTGATGTTTTATCTACTCACTAGAGCAGTGATTCTCAACCTTCTGGCCCTTTAAATACAGTTCCTCATGTTGTGACCCAACCATAAAATTATTTTCGTTGCTACTTCATAACTATAATGTTGCTACTGTTATGAATCGTAATGTAAATATCTGATATGCAGGATGGTCTTAGGCGACCCCTGTGAAAGGGTCGTTTGACCGCCAAAGGGGTCGCGACCCACAGGTTGAGT
>NW_005873444.1:0-13982 GCF_000147115.1 Myotis lucifugus
ACAATATGTAATACTTCCAACAATAAAGAATTATTTTTTAAATAAGAAATAGGCTACAAACCACCAAAGGGGCGGGGGGGGGGGAGACCACCCATTGGGATTGCAGTGCCATCTCCCACAGGCTGTGTTGGGCACCCCCAGAAAAAATCTGAGGGCCTGCAAGAGCTGAATCTGAACCAGCCCAAACGTCGGAACCTACATACTAGCAGAACTGAGACGCAGAATTTAGACAGGCAGCTGGTCTGGGGTCACCCTCCTGCTTCATTCCCTGGTTGGCATTCGGCCCAGGCCTCTGAACCCCTCCTCTGAACCCCGGCCTCTGCCCCTGAGGCCACCCCACCAGGGGAGGGTGGGAGGGTGTCTTCACTGAGGCCACAAGGGCTGGACAGGGGCCCAGTGCCCCAAGGCTTCCCGATTGGGTCTCAGCCACGGAGACCCACAGACTGGGCTCCGGAGAGAAAATGCGTTGCCCAGCTGGGCCTCGTCCTGCACCGCCAGGCCCAGCCCTCCGCCCTCAGCTGGCAGGGGCAGGGAGGAGGGGCGGGTCTCCGGGCCCAGCCAGCCAAGAGCAGCAACCTGATCCAGCAGGAAACGGGCCTTCAGCCAGACAAAGCACCAACCCAGCACCTGGAGCCTTTGTTCCCTTTATTCCTGTTGCAAACTTTCCCAGGCACCTGCACCTGGGCCTGGCCAGGGCTCCCACGAGATCTGGTAGCCAGACGGGGTGACCCCGAGGGAGGCCTCGTGGTATTATAACAACAACCACGATAACAGCATCCACCTTTGGCGCTCTGACTACACGCGGGTGTCATTTTGTTTAACCCTCACACCAGACCCGTGAGGCAACAACTACGTATTATCATCCCATTACACAGATTAGGAAATAGAGGCACACAGAGGGGTCATGCGGCATAAGGAAGTGACAACAGCCCGGGCTTCGGACTCAACACACCCCATCCCCACGTGCGTCTATGACCTTGGACAAGGCACACGTGCATGTTACCAAGCCTGTCATCTGATTCTGACCTTGGCGGACGGCTGTGGACGGCTGTGCAGATGAAATGATTTGAGGACCTCACAGCCTCTGGCGCCTGGCTCCCAAGCCAGACACCTCTTGGCACCCTCCTCCCCCACTTCCCACAGCTCCGTGACCTTCAGCATGTGACCATCACTCAGCCTCAGTTTCCTCACCAAAGAAATCAGACAATAATATTACCTCATGGGCCTGGGGAAAGCCTGGAGCCCATCTGTCTCTCTCTCTTTTTTTTAATTTAGCACTTTAGCCGTGGCTGGTTTGGCTCAGTGGACAGAGCATTGGCCTGCGGACTGAAGGGTCCCAGGTTCGAGTCCAGTCAAAGGCACATGCCTGGGTTGTGGGCTCGATCCCCAGTAGGGGGCGTGCACGAGGCAGCCAATCAATGATTCTCTCTCATCATTGTTTCTCTCTCTCTCTTCTCCCTTCCTCTCTCTGAAATCAATAAAAATATAAAAAAACTTAGCACTTTATTTATTTATTTAGTATTTATTGTTAATCTTCACCTAAGAATGTTTTCCCTCTGATTTTTAGAGAGAACGGAAGGTAGAGGGAGAGACTGAGAGAGAGAAACATTGATGTGAGAGAGACATATCGATTGGTTGCCTCCTGCATGAGTCCCGAGCCGGTCTGGGGATCAAGCCCGCAACCAAGGTACGTGCCCTTGACCGGAATCGAACCTGGGACCCTTCGGTCTGCAGGCCCACGCTCTATCCACTGAGCCAAACAGGCCAGGGCTGGAGCCCATCTCTTGAAATGGCCACACTCCTGAGACCATCTGAGAGAGATGTTATTTTATATAAAGTTGCCTTCTTTACTTTCCACCCAAATAAACACAGACACACAAATGGAAAAACCCAGTCTTGGAGCCACTCTCCCCTTGAGACAAAAAGCCAGTCTTACTCATACAGCTGGGCTCAGTGGATTCTCTCAGAAGAAAAACCAGAAGTGACCGCTCGGGTCACCACGTGGCTAACAGAGTTCTCTCCAGTTCCACACCCTGAGACAAGACAATTGATCCCACTCGAGACGCACATGCCAAGTGTAGGGGGGATCCACCAGGGATTTCAGCCATAAAAACAACAACAAAATACCTTTTCCTATAAACCAGCCAATATTTGTCAACTTCTGGTTGTCCACAAAGGCGCTATGGGCATGTATGGTTTGTGTCCCCGATATCAGAGGATAAACATGAAAACATAGGCACTTGCCCAGCCAGACTGGCTCCGTGGTTGAGCATTGACCTAGGAACCAGGAGATCACGGTTCGATTCCCAGCCAGGGCACATGAGTGGGTCTCGGGCTCGATGCCCAATGTGGGGCGTGCAGGAGGCAGCTGATTAATGATTCTCTCTCATCATTGATGTTTCTATCTCTTTCTCCCTCTCCCTTCCTCTCTGAAATCAAGAAAAATACATTAAAACAAGAAAAGAATACATAAGCATACATCCGTTGTAGGTATACCTCAGGGGGCGGTCTCACTTTTCCGAATGGCTATGTTTGTTTTTCCCGATGCACACTTTGGGGATCAATTGCTTTTCTCTAGCCTCATGCTGCCATTCAAGTAGGGGCTGCCAATCATCCTACATCACTGCCCCTGGCCACAGGGATTGGTCCAAGGGAACAGGATGTAATCCAGAAAAACCAAGTCTATCAGAGCTCTCCCAGGAGTAAACATTGGAGCTGAAGACACGATGAGTGGCCAGAGAGGAGCCATCACGGCCTCTCGGATTCCTGTCGTCCCTAAGGCAGGCTCTGCCTACTCATCCCCTGGTGGTGTGGCTCAGTGAGCCAATAAATTCCTGGCCTCACCCAACCACCAGGCATTGGTCGAATGGTCATAAACACAACAGAGCAGTAGGAGAGATGTCACGGGCAAGACTTGAGGATTTGCCAAGTGAAAGTTTTAAGCAATCAGGCTGTGAGGTCAGACCCAGACAAGAACACCTCATGCATTCAAGTCAACAAATATTTATTCAGCCCTTACTTGTTACGCACTTAGGACATAGCAGCGAGCGAGACAGACGAGGTCCCGTTCCTCACTGGGGAGTTGTCAGAAGGGACTTCCTAGAGTTGGAGAGGCTCGAGGAGGTCACGGAGGGATGGTACAACGTGGCCCGGCAGAAATGGGGGCGGGGAGAAAAGCATAAATAAGAACGTGGAGGTATGAGACTGTAGTGCCTCTGAAGGCACAATGTCTCGTACAGTGGGGCCTTGACTTACGAGTGTCCCGATGAACGAGTTTTTTGAGATACCAGCTGTCTCTCGGCCGATTTTTTGCATTGAGTTGATAGAGTAATTTGAGTTAACGAGCTCCTTAACGAGCTCGGTCTCGGAACGAATTAAACTCGTAAGTCAAGGCCCCACTGTATCTCCTAGTGCCTGGCTACAGTGGGCACTCAATAAGTGTTTAGGGCCCAGCTGGCGTGGCTCAGTGGTTGAGTGTCAACCTATGAACCAGGAGGTCACGGTTCCACTCCCGGTGAGGTCACATGCCCGGGTTGCGGGCTCGATTCTCAGCGTGGGACGTGCAGGAGGCAGCTGATCAATGATTCTCTCTCCTGATATTTCAATCTCTCGCCCTGTCTCTTCCTCTCTGAAATCAATAAAAATATATTTTTAAAAATAATTAAAAAATAAGTGTTTACTGAATGTACGGATGAGTGAAAGGATGAATGAAGGAATGAGGTCAAGTACAAGTCATCTGGAGGGAAGGCAGGCCATCCAGCTGGGCTGGAGAAGAGCTACTTTTAGAGAAGGTAACGCTGAGGAAGGGAGACTGAAGCCAGGCCGCAGAGGACCTCAATGAAAAATGTGGACTTTGCATGGGCCACATCACATAATCCCAGGGCGGGGACGGGCTGGCCCGGCGGCAGAGCGGCTCCCATAGGCCCTGTGTGGCCCCCCATCTCTATTGTGGTCGCCACACCCAACCAGACCCCACCCAGCACCCTAACCAGCACCACAGCACCCAAGGTCATGCCCCAGACACCACCGCCCTCCTGGCTCCTGGGCCAAGCTGCCAGCACAGCATTTCTGCCCAGCCTGTAATTTACATATGACCTCCTCCCCGGCCTGACCACTCTTGGCCCTCTGCAGACACACACCCGCTGCGGGAGCTGCCGGAATAGGAGAAAAGGTCTGGTGTCCACCCCACCCTGGCACCTGGGCTGCAGAGAGGGGGTTGAAGTCCCTAAGGGAGGCTGAGGCTGGGCATAGCCTGTGTCACCATACTTGGCTCCATGGCCTAGGATTAGGCAGACAGCGCCCTCTTGTGGCCAGGATCCGCCCTGCACCTTGGTCTTTTTGGACAGTAAAAATTTGCCTTTAATTTTTCAATTTTTATTTATTTTTTAAAAATATTTTTTTATTGATTTAAGAGAGGAAGAGATAGAAAAATCAATGATAAGAGATAACCACTGATCGGCTGTCTCCTGCACGCCCCTCACTGGGGATCGAGCCCGCAACCTGGGTATGTGCAACCCAGGCATATGCCAAGACCACAAATTGAACCGTGACCCGACCTCCTGGTTTATAGGTCGATGCTCAACCACCGAGGCAAACCAGCTCAGCTAATTTATTTTCATTTTTTTAAAAAGAAAATATCGGCCTAGCCGGCATGGCTCAGTGGTTGAGCGTTGACTTCTGAACCTGGAGGTCACAGGTTCATTCCTGGTCAAGGCACATGCCCGGGTTGTGGGCTCGATCTCCAGTAGGAGGCAAGAGGCAGCCGATTCATGATTCTCTCTCATCATTGATGCTTCTATCTCTCTCTCCCTCCCTCTCCTTTCCTGTCTGAAATATAAATAAACTCAATAAAAGTATTTTTTTTAAAAAAAGAAGAAAATATCTTTCTGAAAAGCCAAGCACACAACTAAATCATTTAAATTAGACAGACTGCTCTGTCAAGGAATCTCATAGTAAAGACTTTCGGAAAAAGCTGTTTCAGATTTTCCAAAGCCCAAGCAAATTTTTTTGACTCTGATTTCTTTGAACACTTATGTGCTGAGGCGGAAGAACGAGATGTCCGGACACGGCTGTTTTAGTTCCTTGCGGGCTCCGAGAAGGGTCTCCCCGGGTCAGTCTGCTCCGTGAGGTTACGCCACAGGCCTCCCACCGCTTTGTAATTCTAACAGCTCCATCAGGGCAGGTAGCTGCCTCCTCGGCTAAAGGAAATGCCCCAGCAGAGGGCTCCTCCGTAGACATTCCTCGGCTCTGAACACGCAGCTTTTCACCGCGATCGTGTTTGTTTACCGTGGGGGCCAGGCCGGGAGTGGCGGCGATGTTAACGCGTTTACAAGCATTTCTGTCTGTGTTACGTAACGAAACGCCCTGTTTACATTCTAGGGGGTGGTGGTGTGTCTGTGTGGAGGAGGATGGCGAGTCCAACACAACTCGAGACAGATTCTGATCTCAGGGGCCTGGATCCACCTTAGACACAACACCCACACATGACACAACCTGCAAACAGCCACAAATCAGCGGCAGAGTAAACTAAACATGCATGTGCTGAGGGCAAGAATCAGGGTGGGTGGAAGGCTGACAAGCAGGATACTTGCTGCAAAGGGAGCTTGAGAGGAGTCTGGGAGCATGCCAGACCCACGGACGGAGGCCTTCGGGGGCTGGAGTGATGTCAAGGAGGAAGCCAGCATCTACCCATCTTTGGAGACACAGCCATTTCCCCCACAGCACGGAGGCCCACCTGGACCGCCTCTGAGTCTTGCGCCCTTGCCAAAGACCCCACAGGCCTTCCACCTTCCTTCTGCCCACCACCAGGCTGCCCGTGATCAAACAGGAACCACACGATCAAACACTACCAGGGCCCTAGCTGGTTTGGCTCAGTGGATAGAGCACTGGACTGCGGAGTGAAGGGTCCCGGGTTCGATTCTGGTCAGGGCACATGCCCGGGTTGCAGGCTCGATCCCCAGTAGGGGGTATGCAGGAGGAAGCTGATCCATGATTCTCTCTCATCATTGATATTTCTTTCTTTTTTAAAAATAGATTTTATTGATTTTTTTACAGAGAGGAAGGGAGAAGGAGAAGGATAGAGAGTTAGAAACATCGATGAGAGAGAAACATCGATTCAGCTGCTTCTGCACACTCCCTACTGGGGATGTGCCCGCAACCAAGGTACATGCCCCTGACCGGAATCGAACCCGGGACCCTTCAGTCCGAAGGCCGATGCTCTATCCACTGAGCCAAACTGGTCAGGGCTCATCATTGATATTTCTATGTCTCTCTTCCTCTTCCTTCCCCTCTGAAATCAACAAAAACCCTATGTAATAAAACCCTAATATGCAAATCAACCGAACAGTGGAATGACCAGTTGCTATGG
Source organism: Myotis lucifugus (assembly GCF_000147115.1). Lineage (NCBI taxonomy): Eukaryota > Metazoa > Chordata > Mammalia > Chiroptera > Vespertilionidae > Myotis > Myotis lucifugus. The sequence continues at coordinate 6,368 of NW_005873444.1, forward strand.
CGCACTGACCATCAGGGAGTAGATGCTCAATGCAGGAGCTGCCCCTGGTGGTCAGTGCGCTCCCACAGGGGGAGCACCGCTCAGCCAGAAGCTGGGCTCACGGCTGGCGAGTGCAGCGGTGGTGGTGGGAGTCTCTCCTGCCTCTGCGGCAGTGCTAAGGACCCTCACGGGGCGTGAGCCTAAGTTGGCAGTCGGACACCCCCCATAGGAGTCCCGGACTGCATGTGAGAGGGCTCAGGCCGGGCTGAGGAACCCCCTCCCCCCAGTGCATGAATGTCGTGCATCAGGCCTCTAAAAACAACACACAAACAACAAACATTACCAGGGATACGGGGCCCACTTGTATACCTCTCACTGCCCCTAAGGCTGTACGTGGGGGCATCCGGGTACCCCTTGCCAGTACAACCTTGGTTGAGGTACTACTGGCTACGCCTCTGTCCTAGCCCTGCCTGCATATCAAAAGGGAGCAGACCAAGTCCTTCGGATCTATAGAGTCGGGAAGGCTCCCAACTCCAGAAGCCAGAAATTCTCCCTGTCACTGCAGAGAACACTTGGGCAGGGTTGGCGCAGACGTGCCCACGGATGGGGCTGCAGCACACACACGTGCCAGCCGTCCACTCTGTGACTAGCCTGGAAGTCAGTCCCGGTCGGTCCCGGGGTGCAGCACAGAGGGCACGGATGCCGAGCTGCAGGACCGGAGCCGTGTGGCTGGAGGGCAGGAGGAGTCAGCTGTCTTTAACCACATCTCAGACAAGGAAGGTTATTAGGGAGGAATGTTGGGCGTGGGGATGCGGAATTCCTCTGGGCCTGTCTATGCTCCGCTAGCGATTATTCGAAAGACAAACAGAAGGCCAGTTTACTCACGGACGGTGGGATATGAGGGGAGCAGGAAGATGCTCAGTGAGAAAGCAATTCATCTGAAGACAAGCAGATGCACCCCACAGCTGGAAACATTAGGACATCAGGTGAAGAAACGATAGGGGCAGAAATAGAATATTGGGGACCAGCGAGAATTGTAAGAAATACGAATCATGCTCTGTTAGCCGTGATTGTTTTGTTCTGATGAAAGAAGGCACCTTCTAACCTGGCTGTGAGTTGCATGCGAGACCTGGGGGCTCATCTGGAAGCGCAGCCCATCCTCTCCGTCCAGGAGCTGCCTATCATCAGGGAGAGATTAATCACCTTGCTACAGAAACCAGAGCCGCCAGCCCTTTGAAGACCCCCAGCCTTTGCACCCATGGGCCTTTGACAATCTCCAGCCCCCGTGACCTGTACGCTGCCCATTTGGCTTCCCTTCCCCATGTAATCTTGGTCCTTCTACCCAATATAAGCAGCTGGCTTAAGGTGAGGGGTAGAGCAGATGTTTGTGGACGGCCTGCTGCTCTCCCTTACGACGGCATTATTGGAATAAACGCTCACAGATGATTCAACCCGGTCTCTGCTTAACTGGCTCAGGTAGTGCCAGGCAGCCCCTGTTGTCCAGTTACAGAAAGACCAAGCCGCCTTCTTACCAGCCCATTTCCAACTCCTGGGGTCATCTCTGCATTTGGATTCCCCCAGGACTTTGAGCCCCTCAGAGGCAGCCCCCTCTCATGACCATAGGATTAGGGTCACCCTGGGCAGGGCACACCCACCGTTTCTAGAACGGGCTTGGCGCATGGCTAGGTCACTGGGAGAGATCCGCCCTTAGGGATGACCTCAGCGTTTGGACCTGGACCTGCTTGGACTTGGCCCCTCACTAACTGACCCAGGTAGGCTCTGTGATCTGGCTTCTGAACAGAACCTCTTGGCTGCTGAGCCTGGGGGTGGGGAGGGGGTGAGACAGGGATAGTATTTGCTTCTAGGTAACAGAAACCCTGCGGGAATCTGGCTTAGCCAGCGAGGAAGCCCCAGGGGAGGGTGGGCTTCCAGGTCTGTGGCTATGGCATCCCGATGGGGACATAAAGTGTCCTTTAGGGACTGTGCCATTTTTCCCTATATGCACGAGGCCGCCTGCTTCCCCACAGTCTCACCAACAGAACGTGCTGTCAGGCATTTGGATTTTTGCCAATCTGATAGGTGCAAAGCGGCATCGCCGTGTTATTTCCATTTTAATTGCTCTTCTTGTGAGAGAAGTTGAGCATTTTTCCGTCTGCTTAAGGGCTACTAGTGTTTCCTTTTCTGAGAAATCTGGCTCACTTGTCATCTGGGTTGCTGGTCTTGGGTGCGGGTTCTGTCTGTCTGTCTCTCTGCTGGTGGTGGAACCCAGGTGACAGCCGCGGTCCCGGACACTGAAGACGGAGGACTCAGGAGGGCTGCGTTCTGTCTGTGGCTAATCTCACCCCAGTTCCCAACCCCAGGCTCCCTCTCCTGCTTCTTCTATAGATAAGAGCTGCCCAGTCTGGCTCAGTGGATAGAGCATCAGCCTACGGACTGAAGGGTCCTGGGTTTGATTCCGATCAAGGGCACGTACCTCGGTCGCAGGCTCCTCCCTGGCCCCGGGCCCTAGTTGGGGCATGTGCAGGAGGCAACCAATCAATGTGTTTCAATCACATCAATATTTCTCTCTGTCTTTCTCTCTCTCTTCCACTCTGTCTAAAAATCCATGGAAAAATATCCTTGGGTGAGGATTGAAAAAAAAAAAAGAAGAGCTAAAAACTCACGTTCCACCCGGCCAGTGTGACTCAGCGATTGGGCGTTGACCCATGAACCAGGGCAGGGTTCAATTCCCGGTCAGGGCACATGCCCGGGTTGTGGGCTCCATCCCCAGTAGGAGGTGAGTAGGAGGCAGCTGATGAATGATTCTCTTATCATTGATGTTGCTCCCTTTCTCTCCCTGAAATCAATAAAAATATATTTAAACAAACAAACAAACACCTCACGTTCCTAATCTGCCTTACCTCTTGGGGTGGCCACGTGACACCGCCTGCTCGGTGAGATGAACGTAGAAGGGTGCTCAGGAATTTCTGGGAAACCTCTGGTTAGAAAAAGGACCGGGGTCACTGGCATAGCCCCTTCCTTCCTGCCTCACACTGGATGGAATGGCTGCCTTCTTGACACCATAAAGGAAAGACAGAGAGAACCAAAGACATGTTGATCCTAATACCATTCCAGCCACCAAACCAAGGCCAGGAACCGCCTCCCTCCTGACTTGTGCACCGAGCTCATTAAATATCTTCACTCTTAAACAACCGCTTGTGCCCTGGCTGGTCTGGCTCAGTGGATAGAGTGTCAGTCTGGGGACTGAAGGGTCCCGGGTTCGATTCTGGTCGGGGGCACATGCCCAGGCTGCAGGCTCGGTGCAGCCAATCAATAATTCTCTCTCGTAATTGATGTCTCTCTCTCTCTTTCTCTCCCCCCCCCCTTCCTCTCTGAAGTCAATAAAAATATATTTAAAAAACAAACAAAAAAACCCCTCCGCTTGTCAGGGTGTGTGCGACAGGCGGGGGTGTCCTGCTACTTGCTGATAAAAACAGTTCCTAATTGATAGTACGTGGCTGTCTTTTAGGAGGAAGAAAACTTGTCCCGGAAGTCACCCCTTCGTCTCCCCTTTGTCTCTCTGGACTTCTCAGAATATTGGCTACCATTGGTTCACATGCCCTCTTCTGAACCAAGTGCCTTCAGGGGGAATAGGTTCCCCTTGGGCCAATGGGGTGACACCTGGGGTGTGGGGGTCAACTTCCCCTGAGGCAGATGGGCACAAGGAAGAGAGGAGGGTCCAGCCCGTGTGGCTCAGTGGTTGAGCACCGACCTATGAACCAGGAGGTCACGGTTTGATTCCCAGTCAAGGGCACATGCCCAGGTTCCGGGCTCGATTCCCAGTGTGGGGCGTGTGGGGAGGCAGCTGATCCATGATTCTCTCATCATTGATGTTTCTATCTCTCCCTCTCCCTTTCTCTCTAAAAAATCAATAAAGGGGAAAAAATACATGAAGAGACTACACTCGCTTATACACTCCACAAAGGCAGGGGTATCCCTGATCCCCAGGAATTGATGGAAAATGTTGGCCAGGACAGAGCCCTTCGACATCAACGCGGAGGCCTGCCTGCACCTTGGCATGAGTCCCCTGAGTTGGGGGCTATGGTAATTCAATAGGCTGCCCTTGGACCTAATTGCACTGGTACCTGCTCTATATTTCCCAGTCGCGACCACACGAAACCCATGTTGCCCTAGCTGGTTTGGCTCAGTGGATAGAGCGTCGGCCTGCAGACTGAAGGGTCCTGGGTTCGATTCCCGTCAAGGGCACATGCCCGGGTTGCAGGCTCGATCCCCAGTGTGGGGCGTGCAAGAGGCAGCCAATCCATGATTCTCTCTCATCATTGATGTTTCTATCTCTCTCCCTCTCCCTTTCTCTCTGAAATCAATAAAAATATTTTTTAAAATATATTTTATTGATTTTTTGCTTTCTTCTCTTTCCAAAGCAGGGGCGGCCTTCTGACCCTCGCCAACCTTCCCTCTCATTTTCCATTTGTAATTCTGCAAAGGCCGCTGGCTGCTCTTCAGCATCCTCCTCAGCGGCCAGGGTATAATTAGTCCAGGCCCAGGGACCTGGCTTCACGTAGCCAGGAGCTCACTGGCAAACCCTGCCACCCACCCACCCAGGACTCGGTAAGCGCTAGCTCCTTCCTGGTGATGCTCACGCGCCAGCCAGATCTGAACGGCCAAGCCCCATTGCCCTCAGGTTCCTGTCTTCTGTGGCCTCCGCCCGCGTCCCCCCTCTCGGCTCCTAGCAACAGGCCTGCTCTGTCTTTCGTCATCTCTCTCTGAACCGAACAAAAAGCTCCTTTCAATGGTCCTCTATGGCAGTGTTCTGTAACAGTTAAACTGCTTCCCCCATTATAACAAGTAATATACCCTCATTAAAGAAAAATCCAGTTAAGTAGGAAGATGGAATAAGGGAAAATAACTCCCTGTCCCATGACCTAAACCCAGCTTAGTTAACATCGCAGTGCCTTCTGGGAGGTGTTATGACTTGTTCATCCTGGAGTGCTTTCTTTTAAAAGTTTCCTTCTAGCCCTACCCGGTTTGGCTCAGTGGATAGAGTGTTGGCCTGTGGACTGAAGGGTCCCAAGTTCGATTCCGATCAAGGGCACATGCCCGGGTTGTGGGCTCGATCCCCAGTGGGGGGTGAGCAGGAGGCAGCCAATCCATGATTTCTCTCATCACTGATGTTTCTATCTCTCTCTCTCCCTCTCCCTTCCTTTCTGAAATCAATAAAAAAATATTTTAAAAAATTTCCTTCTAAATCTGAGCTCTCACTGCTAACCTTTGTAGACCCTTTGACAAAACAACCAATGCAATTTCTGCAGAGATTCTAACCATAGTGCCTTCATTTCTGAAGTTTCCAAATTTTCTATGGGGGACCTACGTTGCTCGGGTAATCACAAAAATATAACATGTGTTGTGGGCTGAATTGCGTTCCCCCAAATTCCCATGGGGAAATCCTAACCCCCAGTACCTCAGAACATGACTGTACTTGGAGGGAGATGGGGTCTTGAGAGAGTTTGGGAGACCCGATTCTGGACCCACACTTACCTGAGCTCGGCGGTTCAGATCCCAGCTCAGCTGTTTTCTTCCCATGTTCAACGTTTCTCATCTGTAAAATGAGGGTCACAAAAGCATGGGTATGGAGACTCAATGAATGAATGCAGCTGAAGTGATACGTTTGAATGAATGTATCTAAACTCCTCTTTCCAGTAGAATAGCCACCAGCTGCACACACCCGCTGAACATCTGAAATGCTCATTTTTTAAAATAATCTTTATGCCGAAACCGGTTTGGCTCAGTGGATAGAGCGTCGGCCTGCGGAATGAAAGGTCCCAGGTTTGATTCCGGTCAAGGGCATGTACCTGGGTTGCGGGCACATCCCCAGTAGGAGATGAGCAGGAGGCAGCTGATCGATGTTTCTCTCTCATCAATGTTTCTAACTCTCTATCCCTCTCCCTTCCTCTCTGTAAAAAATCAATAAAATATATTTAAAAAAAATAAAATAATTTTTATTTTTACCACTGAGCCACACCAGTTGGGCCTATTTCATTAAAAAAAAAAAAAAAATGTTTAGCCCCAGCCAGTTGGCTCAGTGGATAGAGCATTGGCCTGAGGACTGAAGGGTCCTGAGTTCGATTCCTGGTCAGGGCACATGCCCGGGTTGCGGTTTGAGTCCCAGTAGGGGGTGTGCAGGAGGCAGCCAATCAATGATTCTCTCTCTCCCTCTCTCTTCCTCTCTAAAATCAATAAAATTTAAAAATAACTGAATAATTTTTATTTTTTAGTTACAGTTGATGCACAATATTATATTAGTTTCAGGTGGACAACCATGTGATTAGACATTGATATAACTTACCAAGTGATCACCCCAATAAATCTAGTACCCATCTGACACCATATATGGCTATTACAATATTGTTGACTATATTCCCTATGCAGTACTTTACATCCCCTTGGCGATCCTTGTTTCCTTTTAAAAAATAAAATAGCCCTAGTGGGTTTGGCTCAGTGGATAGAACATCGGCCTGCGGACTGAATGGTCCCAGGTTCGATTCTGGTTAAGGGCATGTACCTTGGTTGCAGGCACATTCCCAGTAGGGGGTGTGCAGGAGGCAGCTGATTGATGTTTCTCTCTCATCAGTGTTTCTACCTCTCCATCCCTCTCCCTTACTCTCTGTAAAAAAATTTTTAAAAATGAAATAAAAAAATAAAGAAGGAAAAAATAAAATAGCCCTAGTGTGTTTGGCTCAGTGCATAGAGCATCGGCCTGTGGACTGAAGAGTCCTGGGTTTGATTCCGGTCAAGGGCATGTACCTTGGTTGCAAGCTTGATCCCAGGCCCCGGTCCGGGCACCTGCAGAAGGCAACCAATTGATGTGTCTCTCTCACATTAATGTTTTTCCCTCTTGATCTCTTCCCCTCCTTTCTTTTTTTAATTTTTATTTTCAAAAATGTATTTCCTATTGATTTCAGAGAGGAAGGGGGGGAGGGAGAGAGAGAAATAGAAACATCAATGATGAGAGAGAATCAGTAATCGGCTGTCTCCTGCACGCCCCACAGTAGGGATCGAGCCCACAACCGGAACATCTACCCTTGACCGGAAATCGAATCGTGACCTGGTTCATTGGTCGATGCTCAACCACTGAGCCACACCGGTTGGGCTCCCACTCTTTCCCACTCTCTCAACATCCATGGAAAAATATCCTTGGGTGAGGATTAACAAGAAAATGAAGTAACACGCAGCTAGTAGGATGTCTGCACTGGCCCCCGTGGTTTGCATTGTGTCACTGCAGGGCTATCAGACAGCGCTGGCTCGAAATGACGCCTGGCACGGAGCGATCGCCACTGTGGCTATTGTCGCTGTTTAGTGCCTGGCACATGGAAGTGCTTTTCAAGTGGCAGTTTTTGTTCTGAAGGGTCTCACCGTGCCCTGTGCTCCCGCTTTGGAGATCTGTGCCTGGAACGAATTGTCTGATTCCCTGCCCAGCTTGTCCTATCCACCCACCGTAAGGGCTTTTGGACTTTCCTTTCATCTTCCATTTTCATCTCCTCCCCCCCCCCCGCCCCCCCCCCCGGACCCCGTCCCTGACCTTTTCCAGGGGCATCTAAAAAAAAATACTTATGGGCCCCCGCCGTGTTTTTTTTTTAAT
>NW_005873444.1:14082-24296 GCF_000147115.1 Myotis lucifugus
TCTCCAAACTTTCGCGCTGAAATTTTGAGGCCCAAAAAATGCCCTAGATTGGCTTGTTAACACGACATTCTTTTTTTTTTAGGTAGAATAATATGGGGAACAAATTTCCACTTACCTTTTCTTGGGGGTTGTTTCCAGGATAGCTAACCCAATAAAAAAAGGGTACGCGTCGCCCCGGGCGGGTTTTCCCACGGGCTTGGGAGCCGAGCCCCCCAAAAAGAAGAAATCTAGGGAGAAGTTGAAAAAAATGAGGAGGGTGAGTGCCACTATGCGGCGCCCCAGCCTGAGAGAAATCCCATGAAAATTCCCCAGTGCAGGACACTACATTTTACTGCCTGTCATGTATTACTAGAGCAGGGGTGGGCAACTTTTGACTCGAGGGCCACAAATGGTTCTTAAACTGGATCGGAGGGCCGGAACAAAAGCATGGATGGAGTGTTTGTGTGAACTAATATAAATTCAAAGTAAACATCATTACATAAAAGGGTACGGTCTTTTTTTTTTTTAGTTTTATTCATTTCAAACGGGCCAGATCCGGCCCGAGGGCCGTAGTTTGCCCACGGCTGTACTAGAGGCTCGATGCACAAAATTCATGCAAGAGTAGGCCTTTGCAGCCCTGGCTGCCTCGTAGCCCCGCCCCCACCCACTGGTCATTCTGGAAAGTTATTCTGCCTCTGGTCTAATTAGCATATTAGCTCTTTATTATATAGGATGGTGCCAGATGGGTACTAGGTTTATTGGGGTGATCACTTTGTAAGTTATATCAATGTCTAATCATGCGGTTGTACATCTGAAATTACTATAATAGTGTACATCAACTGTAATTGAAAAATATTGCCGAAACCGGTTTGGCTCAGTGGATAGAGCGTCAGCCTGCGGATTGAAGGGTCCCAGGTTCGATTCCAGTCAAGGGCATGTACCTGGGTTGCGGGCACATCCCCAGTGGGAGATGTGCAGGAGGCAGCTGATCGATGTTTCTCTCTCATCGATGTTTCTGGCTCTCTGTCTCTCTCCCTTCCTCTCTGTAAAAAATCAATAAAATATATTTTAAAAAAATATTTATATATCTTTTTGTTAATCCTCACCTGAGGATATTTTTCTGTTCATTTTTATTTTTAGAGAGAATGGAAGGGAGGGAGGAGAGATAGAGAGAGAGAAACATCGATGTGAGAGAGACACATCGATTGGTTGCCTCCCTACAACCAAGGTACATGCCCTTGACCGGAATCGAACTGGGACCATTCAGTTCGTGGCCCACTGAGTTTGGCTCTATCCACTGAGCCAAACCGGAGGGATAAGAAAACATTTTTAAAAAACGACACAATTGTATTATATGGTAAAATACACGTAACACCACTGACCCTCTTTTTAAAAATATATTTTTATTGATTTCAAAGAGGCATGGAGAGGGAGAGGGATAGAAACATCAATGATGAGAGAGAATCATTGATCAGCTGCCTCCTGCACACCCCGTACTGGGGATCGAGCCTGCACCCAGACATGTGCCCTTGATGGGAATCAAACCCAGGACCCTGCAGTCTGCAGGCCGACACTCTATCCACTGAGCCACACCAGATCGGGCACCACTGACCCTCTTAACTATTTCCAGGTGCGCAGCTCAGTGGCATTCAGCACATTCACATTATTGTGCAGCCATCCTCACCATCCACCACCAGAGCTATTCCACCTTCCTTCCCACACAGGAGCTCCTGCCCCATTAAAAACTAACTCTCAAGCCCTAACCGGTTTGGCACAGTGGATAGAGCGTTGGCCTGCGGACTGAAAGGTCCCAGGTTCGATTCCGGTCAAGGGCATGTACCTTGGTTGTGGGCACATCCCCAGCAGGAGGTGTGCAGGAGGCAGCTGATCGATGTTTCTAACTCTCTATCCCTCTCCCTTCCTCTCTGTAAAAAATCAATAAAATATATTTTTAAAAAAACAAAAAACAAAAAAACTAACTCTCAAAAAAAACACACACAAAAAACACCCCCTAACTCTCCATTCTCCCCGCCCCCGGGCAACAGCCATTCTACTTTCTGTCTCTGTGAATCTGACTCCTCCAGGCGCCTCTCAGAAGTAGAACCAGGCAGTCTTGGTCCTCTGGAGCCTGGCTCACTTCACACGACATAACCTATGCTGCAGCCGCACCGCCTCCCACAGCGTCTGCGCCATTTACGTTCTCACCAACAATGCACCGAGTTCCAGTTTCTCCACGTCCTCGCCAACATTTGCTATTTTACTTTTTTCTTTTCTCGTTTTTGTTTTGTTTTGTTAATCTTCACCCGAGGATATTTTTCCATTGCTTTTTAGAGTGGAAGGGAAGGGGAAAGACACAGAGAAACATCGACTGGTTGCCTCCCACACCAGGCAGGGATCGAGCCTGCAACCGAGGTACGTGCTCTTGACCGGAATCGAACCCGGGACCCTTCAGTCCACAGGCTGACGCTCTATCCTCTGAGCCAAACTGGATAGGGCTTCTTTTCTTCTTTTTTTAAAAAAATGTTTTTATTGATTTTAGTGAGAGAGAGGGGAGAGAAACATTGATGAGAGAGAACCAGCAACTGGCTGCCTCCTGCACGCCCTCTACTGGGGGTCGAGCCCGCAGCCCGGGCCTGTGCCCTGACCGGAATTGACACCCAACCAACTGAGCCACACCCACCAGGGCTAGGTGTCTCTCTTTATGGCAGTAACACATTGCTTTGATTACTGTAAGCTTTGTACGAAGTGTGCGGTTCCCAACTTTGGCCTTCTTTTTCAAGATTGTTTTGGCTATGCGAAATCCCTTGAGGTTCCATATGAACTGTAGGATGGGTTTTTCTCTTTCTGAAAAAAAGTCATTGGGGTTTTGATTCCATAGGACTTTTAAAGACCAGGACCGATAATATTCCATTCTAAACTGTTTGTTTTCCCAAGCTGTATCTTCTGCAAGGAGAAGTCCTGGCTCGGAGACTGACTTCCAGTTCAGGCGCATGGCAGAGGGAAGAGACGGACCAGGCAGTGAGAGGCAGGGGCTAGGGCAGTGATGGCGAACCTATGACACGTGTGTCAGAGGTGACACGTGAACTCATTTTTTTGGTTGATTTTTCTTTGTTAAATGGCATTTAAATATATAAAATAAATATCAAAAATATAAATCTTTGTTTTACTATGGTTGCAAATATCAAAAAATTTCTATATGTGACACGGCACCAGAGTTAAGTTAGGGTTTTTCAAAATGCTGACACGCCGAGCTCAAAAGGTTCGCCATCACTGGGCTAGGAGGTCAGCAGTACAGCACTCGGCCGGGGGACTAGGTAACAGGCTCTCTTAGTTTTTTTTTAAATATATATTTATTGATTTCAAAGAGGAAAGGAGAGGGAGGGAGAGAGAAACATCAATGATGAGAGGGAATCATTGATCGGCTGCCTTCTGCACGCTCCACACCGGGGACTGAGCCAGCAACCCAGGCATGTGCCTGACCGGGAATCGAATCGTGACTGCTTCGTTCATAGGTCGATGCTCAACCACTGAACCACACCGGCTAGGCAACAAGCCCTCCTGAACCCTGGAAACAGTGAGGAGGATGCTGGGGGTCCCACTGCCTGTGAGATGGGAGTGGGAGAGGATTCTATTTAGATCTCAGAGGCCAGGGCCTCCCCAGCTGTCATACGGGTCACTGACGAGGCACTTGGTCATGGGCAGACCAAGTCGGGGACCAGGCCACGGGAGGGAGGCCTGGCAGGCTTGGCGCATGGCGAGGGGCAATGGGGCTGCATGTCAGGTGACTAGCTGTGGTGGCTAAAGGACACTTCCTCAGCCAGAGGCCTAACCCTATGCCCCTCCCTGGGTAGACACTGCCACCTTCTGGCTCTTTGTTGACTGACTGCTCTACCCCATCTTTTTTTTTTTTTAATTGATTTTTAAAAAAATATATATTTTTAATTGATTTCAGAGAGGAAGGGAGAGGGAGAGATAGATACAAACATCAATGATGAGAGAGAATCACTGATCAGCTGCCTCCTGCATGCCCCCAACCAGCGATCGAGCCCACAACCCAGGCATGTGAGCCCTCCGGGTTCATAGGTCGATGCTCAACCACTGAGCTATACTGGCCGGGTTTAATTGACTTTTTTATAGAGAGAGAGGAAGGGGGAGGGGGAGGGAGAGAGAGAGAGCGAGCGAGTGAGAGAGAGAGAGAGAAACATCCACTTGCTGTTCCACTTATTTTTTTTTTATTTTTTTTTAAATATATTTTATTGATTTTTTACAGAGAGGAAGGGAGAGAGATAGAGAGTTAGAAACATCGATGAGAGAGAAACATCGATCAGCTGCCTCCTGCACATCTCCCACTGGGGATGTGCCCACAACCCAGGTACATGCCCTTGACCGGAATCGAACCTGGGACCTCTCAGTCCGCAGGCCGACGCTCTATCCACTGAGCCAAACTGGTTTCGGCTGTTCCACTTATTTATGCATTCATTCGTTGATTCTTGGAGATCGAACTAGAAACCTCAGCATATTGGGACGACACTCTGACCAGCTGAGCTACCTGGCCTCGCCATGTCTCACCTTCAGAAGAGCTTCCTCCTGGCCAGGAACTTTCTCCTTTACCTGCTTATATTCTATCATCCTGGGCCCCACCCAAGTCACCTTCCATAGTCTGGCTGATCCCGACCATTGCGATGTTTTGGTCTCCGCCTACTGATGGCTTAACACCACAGTCACCCTAATCCCTCTCCCAAGATGGCTTTGTTTGCCTTCTTCTCCAGCCGGCTGGGGGCAGGGCCTCACTGCGGACAGCCATAGCTGCGTGAGGCCACAGGGCTGCTTCCCGTCCTTGTCCATTGTTTCTTTGTTTGATGGTTGGTTGGCTTTTTTTTTTTTTTTTTTCTGGGAACCCTCTGTTCCTCCCAACTATTGTTCCCTTTTAAGCATGCTGGCTGGGCCCCTGTAACCAGTACATGCAAAATATCACAGGGGTTTTCTCTCTTGCCTTCTACAGGGTGTTACCTCTCTCTTTCTCTCTCTCATGACCTGAACGGTGAGCAACTTCCCTGCTACCTCTCCACCCCCCAAGAATCAATCTGACCGGGCCCAGGCCCTTTGTTAGCGTCTCAGACTCAGAGCTGGAACCCACATTTCCTGCCCCCGCCGCAGGGCCCACTGAAGGACCAGCGCTTCCCCGTGTGGTCCTTCCCCCCCCGAAGGCCAAGCACGGAAATGAACCGGGGCTGCCAAGTCGGCGGGTGGTCCCCTTCGGCTCTAAAGATGCTGTCCTGCCCGTGTCCAGGGAGGTACTTGTCCTTGTGGATTCACCTGGGGGGTCTGGGGGAGAGGCCGGGCTCCTGGGTGCAGTCCATCCACGCCTGCTGCTTGTCCTTCACGGGCCCCCCGCCCTGGCTTGAAGGCCCTCTCAACCCCTTTCCCCCCTCTCCACAGGCAGACCCCGTCACTGGGCACCCCAGCAGCGCAGCCCCTCTTCCTTGTCCACCCCCCACCCCGACCCCGTGCGCCTTGCTTCCTGCTTGGGTCGGAGCACCACAGAGGCTCCCATAAGATCACTGTCCGCTGGAGGCCCAGGGCCACACAGCTGAGCCCGAGGATGGGTGGCAGGGCGTTCAGAGGGCTCGCCTTCCTTTCCACCCCAAACGTGGCCATCAGACAGTCTGGGAAGGGGTGCTCCCCTCTGGACCCCCGGGGTTGCTAAGGGCCCCTGACACTGACCCAGGACTTCCGAAGCCGCCCATACCCACAAATCCCAGCGGCATGGGTAGGCAGGAGCCCTCCTTTTGTTCTCAACGTGCTCTGGAGGGTGGGCGTGAGTAACGGGGAGGCCTAGCAGAGGGGGCCTCCGTGGGAGTTGGGAGGAGCCACCCTCTGTTCGTGACTGCCCCCTGACTGTCAGACCTGCAAGGACCAGGTTGTGCCAACACCCCTTACCCTCCCCCGCCCCCGCCAACTGCCTCCACTTGCCACCCTCTTTTTGGAATTGTGTGCGAGCCGTTCTCCACACACCACTCTGTTGCCCCTTTCACAGTGAACCTCACTGAAAAGCCTGCAATGGTTTCCCACGGATCCCGGAATAATGGCCAGGCCTCCTTGCCAGGCCTCCAAGGCCCATGGGAACCAGCCCTGCCCGCTCCTCTGAGCCCAGCACGTCTCCCTCTGCCCTGGCTCACCGCACTCCGGGCACACGGATCTTCTCCGGCGTCTGGCATCAAGCCTGTTTCTGCCTCAGGCCCTTTGCACGTGCTGCTGCTTCTGCTCAGAAAGCTCTTCACGCAGATGTCCCCCGGGGCCAGCCCCTTGGCATTTGGTTTGCAGCTCAGAAGTCAACCTCCCCGGACGATTCTGAGCTGGAGTCGCTTCCCCTGTCCTGGATGCTCTGTCCATCCTCGCACCATTTTATTTTCTTCTCCACACAGATCCCTTTGTGAGGCTTCAGGGCCCGTCCCTGGCACGGGCCCCTTCCAAGGCTCAGTACCTAATTCTGTATTCTTTTCTTTAAATGGCACCCCCTGCCTGGCCGACCCAACTGTGTGAGCTTCAGGCCCCACAGAATCTAAGTCCATTTGTACCCAGAGCACAGGACCAGGCTGCATCTGGTACGTCCTGTGCTCGCCTCTGGCAGGAAGAAACTCAGCATTCCTCCCACCAGGCTATTTTGACAGGCCCCTGGCCTCCCCGTCTCTTCAGATCTGGGCGCCAAGAGGCAGCCTTGGCCAGAAATCTTGGTAACTGCTCTGCTCACTGTGCCCTGAATTCAACAAGGGGCGGGGAATGTACAGACCCTGAGAGCTGCTGGTTTGTCCTTCTCCCTTCTGCATGCCCCCTGCTTTGATTTCCCCAAATAGACATAAATATTCTCAGTCAACAGCTGTAGCACCTAAAACTACTCGTTGAGGGACCTGGCGAGGTAGCTCAGTTGATTAGAATGTCATCCCAAATACACTGAAATTTTGGGTTTGATCCCTGGTCAGGGCACATACAAGAATCAACCAGTGAGCCCTGACCAGTGTGACTCAGTTGATTAGAGCGTCAATCCATACACCACAGGTCATGGGTTCGATTCCCAGTCAGGGCACATGCCTGGGTTTTGGGTTCAATCCCCAGTAGGGGCACAAACAAGAGGCAATCAATCAATGTTTCTCTCTCACCCTGATGTTTCTCTCTCTCTCCCTCTCTCCCTCACCCTTCCTCTCTCTCTGAAATCAATTAAAAACACACACACACATATCCTTGGGTGAGGATTATAAAAAAAAAAAAAAAAAAAGGAATCAACTAGTGAATGCATGAATAAGTGGAACAACAAATTAATCTTTCTCTCTCCCTCTTTCTAACTCTCTAAAATCAATAAATATTAGCCCGGCCAGCGCAGCTCAATGGTTGAGCGTCGACCTATGAACCAGGAGGTCACAGTTCAATTGCTGGTCAGAGCACCTGCCCGGGTTGCAGGCTCGATCCCCAGTAGGGGGTGTGCAGGAGGCAGCCGATCCATGATTCTCTCTCATCATTGATGTTTCTATCTCTCCCTCTCCCTTCCTCTCTGAAATCAATAAAAATATATATTGAAGTAAATAAATAAATATTTTAATAAAAAGAAACTACTCGGTGAAGAAACAGAAAGACCAAGGTTTCTGTAGACTCTTCTCTCTCCAAGCTTTTCTGCAAAGCTCGTCCTAGCACCTACCTTAGCCCTGACCAGCTTGGGCAAGTATTGGGCACCCAGGGTTAACTCTCGCTCCGCCTTGCCCTCGGCAGGCGTGGCTAAGTGGTCACAGAACTCTTTCTAGGTGGCTCCTGTGTACCCACTGCCAGAGGTCAGAGAGGAAGGCTGCCTGCCTCCTCGTGAAACTCGGGTCTGAATTATTGAAGAGCTAAATCAGGTTCCCAGGCAGAGGGCCAGTGCTTGCAACGAATTCCTACAACTAGGCCGAGTCCAGGGAGGCCAATGCCAAGGCTGTATTTTCTGTTTGACCAAGTAAGGGGAGGCCTTCGGAGACCACGGCACCTTGTGGTGCAGCCCGTGACACAGCGGAAAAATCGCTGACCTGGCTCCGGAAGTCCGAGACCGAGGGCTGGCCGACTCCGTGTCTGGTGAGAGCCCTTTCCCAGGTTGCAGGCAGCTGACATCTCCCAGTAACCTTCCAGGCTGGGGGGGAAATCTAGTCACCTCCATGTAGCTTTTACTGGGGGGCCATGGGGAGCCGTCCTTTGAAACTGGAGCAAGTGTCACCTCCTGGTGCAAAAGCATAAGAAAGGAGAGGATGAGTGAGCTTATGGCTGCAGGTATACCAGCGTCCACAAAGACGGCTAAGGATTCGGCTCCTGGGGGACTGTCTCACTCATTTGTATTACTTCTTCTTCAGTTGTTGTCCTGGCAACCTCCTTGACCTATTCTCCCAAACTGGGTGTTACAGACTCCACCAAGCTATTCATCCCGACCACTCTCCGCTCCTACTTATCAGAGGCCACAGAGGCCACCAGACTGCGACCGTCTCAGCCCCCTCATCCCCGGAGAGGGGGTGAATGTTCTCAGTCTGCAGCTTGGACCCCTCAGTGTGTGGGCTCAGCCACCTCCCTCCATCACCCTCCTCTCTCACTGGCACCCTTCAGCCTCACCTCCTCCAGCTCCCTTTAGTCAGCATATCAATTTGCTAAGGGTATTCCCAGCTTATACAAACAAAACAAGACAAAAAACCCCACCTAAAACCCACCCCTGGCCAGGTGGCTCAGGTCGTTGGAGTGTCACCCAGTACACCAAAAGGTTGTGGGTCTCCTCTCTCTCTCTCTCTCTCCTAAATCTAAAAATCAACAAAAGACCAGCCGGGTGTGGCTCAGATTTTGAGTGTTGACCCAGGAACCCAGAGGTCACCAGTTGGACTCCCGGTCAGGGCACATGCCCAGGTTGGGGGCTTGAGCCCCAGTAGGGGGCGTGCAGGAGGCAGCCGATCGATGTTTCTCTCTTATCGATGTTTCTATCTCTCTTCGTCTCACTTCCTCTCTCTCTAAAATCAATAAATACATTAAAAAAAAGAATAGTACCTACTTTGGCCTGGCCAGGTAGCTCAGTTGGTTAGAGTATGGTCCTGCTACAGCAAGGTTGTGGGTTCGATCCCTAGTCAGGACACATACAAGAATCAACCAATGCATAACTAAGTAGAACAATAAATCAATGTCTGTCTGTCTGTCTGTCTGTCTCTCTTTCTCTCTCTCTCTCTCTCAAAAAAATAAAATAAAAAATAAAAAGAGCCCTAGCCGGTTTGGCTCAGTGGATAGAGTGTCAGCCTGTGGACTGAAGGGTCCCAGGTTCGATTCCAGTCAAGGGCATGTACCTTGGTTGCGGGCACATCCCCAGTGGGGGGTGTGCAGGAGGCAGCTGATCGGTGTTTCTCTCTCATCGATATCTCTAACTCTCTATCCCTCTCTGTAAAAAATCAATAAAATATATTTTTTAAAAAAGAATAGTACATACTTCATAGGGCTGTTATGACACTGAAGTGGGTTAATTCTAGAGCAAGTACCCATGCATGTCACCCTCAACATTAAGACTATCGCTGGTGTTTGCAAGGGGAGAGCAGCAACGGGAGAAGTGAGGTTACACGGAGGAGCGGTCATTTGGATCCAGGTCTGAAACATGTGCGGGCAGAGGACCGTGGGGTCCCTCCTCACCCGAGACCACAGATGTCCTGGGGCCGAGAGCCCAGGGGCCAGCCGCTCCTCCCCGGCGGCGGCCGCTCTCCTCTGGCCACGAGGATGCCCTTGGGAGCACCTGACGTGGCCCGGCACTGGCTGCGCTCGCTGCTGCGGGTGCACGTCCTGGGCATTCCTGACATAGTCTGTCCTGAAGTGGGGGCAGCTGCTGGTGGCTCGGCATGAAAACAGCTTAGAGCCAGGGAGGGGAAAGGTCACCTTTTGGGCTGTGTCCAGGGGGAGGGGACACAGTTACCAGGGGAACAAGCGCTGGTCCTCACAAAGGACACTGAGCCCGTCCTGAGCACCTGTCCAGTGGCCGGGCCCTAAACCAAACATGAAGGCCGTTTGTACGTCGGGACTGGTAGGCTAATTCAGCGGCAGGAGAGGGCTTGTCCAGGCTCATGGAGCCGACTGTTGTTACACTGTCAGGAATTTTGCAAGACACAGCCATTATTATAATAAAAACCCCACACAAGTATATAAACTTACAATGAATACATTATATTAAAGACTCAAAGTGCCCTAACCGGTTTGGCTCA
>NW_005873445.1:0-13468 GCF_000147115.1 Myotis lucifugus
TATATATATTTTTTTAAAAGGACAGCCGTCGCATGGAAAACGACCCAAGAGGGCCAGCCTGCCCAGATTACCGCGCAGCCGGCCCCGCCTGGGACCCAGCACGCAGGGTCACATTTCTGCTCTCGGGCGTCCACGTGAGTCGCAGGACGTCATCTCTCTCCAGAGCGTGTGATTCTGCTCTGAGTCTTCAAAGAGCAGATTTCTCACAGGCCATGGCACATTTGAAGTTGTAGGAAGCCTTTGAAGAAGCAGAAGAAAGAGACAAGGAGAGAGAGAGAAAGAGAGAGAGGGAGGGAGGGAGGGAGAGAGAGAGAGAGAGAGAGAGAGAGAGAGAGAGGAGAAAACACCCTCCTCCCCCCAGCAGCCTTACAGTAAAATACATCCGGAGGACCTGTTGCCCCACACAGCGCTCAGGGACCCTATGAGGTTGAGGGCAGGTGGGACAGGGCAAGACTGTCACTGACCCAGGAGCATCCGGGGCATCAGGGCATCATGGGGCCTCTGAGCTCCCAGGCGCGTCCCCAGGTCCCGCCTCTTTCTAGGATTGACTGTTGAGCACCTGCACTTGGGGCCATTCCAGACCAGACCCCGCCCGCCCTGTGTGGCCCTCACCCTGCTGATCACTTAAGTTTGCACCTTCCCGAGGTCTGTGGTCGTTCCAGTGAATCACTGAACCGGAAGAGGGCTATGGGGAACCCCTGATTGTAGGCAATTGGAACAGAAGTGTGGGTGGCCTGGGGAGCCCCAGGGGACGCTGGTATTGAGATGAGGTCAATCCTGTGGGGGCCTTAACCTGTGGGCCTACCCTAACCCCGGGGAGTCAGCGTTGCAGTGAATTGTGTGACGCCGTCCATGTCACAATCCTGTGGCGGTCTGAGTGCAAAGCCAGTCCGGCAGGTGGGCAGCCTCGCCAGCTCTCGCCAGTCCACCTGCTGGTCTCTCCATCACCCCCCACCTCCCCACACTCCCTTGGAGACCTCAGCTGCATCAGGGCCCGGAGCCCAGCCTCCCAGCATTCTTTTCGGGATCTGCTGCCATAAAATCAGGATTCTCGGAAGGCATTCACCTTCCGGCATTAAAGACCCAAGGACTCATTTTGGCAATGAGTGAAATGCAGGATCAGAGCTTCGTTTCACTGATCAGAGAATAATCCAGCAAAGGAGACATGAGTCTATTGCCAAAGTGATAAAAGACATTCCTAATATATCTGTGCGCTATCAGCGGGGGAGGGGAGGTCACCTGGAAACGTCCACGCTTTCCTCTGAAGCCCACGAGGATTTCCAGTGGGTATTTCTGAAATTTGTTCACTAAACCTCACTAGTTGTGTCAACCCGGAGCTCGCCATGCCTCCGAATTCTCTGCACCGGCCTCGGGGCCAGAAAGCACCCGAGGGACACCCGCCTTCTGAAGGCGCAGTCAACCGCCCTGCAGGACGCGCCGCGGAGATGAGTGAGGGGCCTCGCGGGCCACACCCCTGGCCGTCGCTGCAGCCTCGCCGTCCACGTGGGCAGGCCACTTAGCCACCAAGAAGAGCATCGACTCTCAGGAAGCAGCACAAGGTCGCCGGAGGGATGGAGACCAGCCAGTTGATCCCGGCTGCCCACCAGCACTCAGGGATGGAGTGAACCCAAGGGCCTGCCGCCGTCTCCCTCGTTTCTCACACTGTTGTTTCCTGATGGCCGATTGCGTCCATGTCATTGATTTCACCGACTGTTAAATATCCGTCTATAGAACACCCATACCACTGTATTCCAGGCCGAGTATTAATCACCAACCTTCATTAATATTAATTACAACAGACATAGGGCCGGGGGGCCTTCCGTCAACTGGAAGCCACACTCGGCATAAGATAAAATGGTCCCCCACCGCCCCCCCCACCACATCCTGGGGTGGCCGGAGAAAGGACGCGGTGGCCACGCGCTGTCATTTCCCCAGAGCACGGAACCTGAGCTCCCAGAGTTTCTGTAAACCTACTGATTGTAAAACTGTCTGCAGAAGCCAGAAGGTAGGACGCCAATAGATCAGTGTTTAAAGTTCACAGCATTCATCGTTTAATCAAAATAATAATGTGGTCACGGGAGCCGCAGATCAATCATTATTTGCACCTCGCTCTTTCTCCACTTGTGAGCAAAATAAAGCCAGCAGGCTATATCTTTTCCAAAGATGCTTTAGTTATAAATTAATCTTCAGTTGAAAAAAACAAGCAAAACACATAAGGTTTTTAAATGCTTTAAAAATAAGTTTTCCTGCTGCCATAATGAAATTTGTTTTGTTCGAAAAGGCTTTTATTTTTCAGGTAAAAATATTAATCCTAAACATATTTGGTTTTAATTCTGCCATCAGAGTAGAGAAAAATAAATAAATGAGTTTCCAAGAGCTGCTACCCAAAGCAGGACTCTGGCTGGGGGGAGGGAGGCAGCCTCCACTGATGGAACCCAACCAAAAACCCAAGGGACCCCGGCCATGACCAGGCCTGGGTCCGAGGCAGAGAGCTGCTCAGAGCCGGAAGGGACCCTGACGGCCACGCTGCTCCAGCGTGAACGTGGGCCGGTGTGCAGGGGCGTGGAGGGCGTGCGGAGGCCCCCGTCTGGGGGGCCCTGCAGGAGGCTTCGCCCAGCCCTCTGCCTAACTCACTCAGCTACAGGACGCTCCTTCGCCAGGCCATCTTTCCTGGGGGCCTGTCTTCGGCACCAGCACTTCTGTGCTTGGCTTCACTCTCCGGTCGCAGCAGGTAAATTTCTCAGCCTATGGTGAGTCCCTGGCGGGGCTGCAGGCAAGACGGGACCAGAGTGCAGACCCGAGATGCCCATGTGCTCTGTGATCGGCGTCCCGGCATGCACACCGGTGCCCCCGCTCTGCCAGGCTGTGCTTGGAGAAGGCCTGGGAGATCACAGGCAGTGTCGGGCCAGGAAGGCACAAGACAACCCCGAGACCGGGCTGGGCCTTTCGCTGCCTGGAAAAGGCCTACAGTCGGGACTAAGGGTAGCAAGGGGGCATCTCTGCTGGGGGTTATCCCCACCCAGGACCCTGTCACGTGCCACACACCCCCCTCTGAGCTGGCAGGACAGTTCAAGCCCCACGTACAAGCTCCCGAGGAGCAGCTAAGTGTGCAGATCCAGATCACATCTCGAGGGGACCAGACACCCTGGAGCAGCCAGGCCCATCCTGGACTCTGAGGGGTCTGGGCCTCAGGTCCCACAAGTCCTTATTCAGGGACCAGACATGGTTGACCAGAGAGAAGGGACGATGGTCAGAGCCCCCCATCGTGCAAAAAGAGCGAGGAAAGAGTCAGAAGAGCCTTGTTAATGGAGGCCAGTTTCGAGCCAGGACCAGGGACGGTCTGCAATCACAGGCCCTCCTCCGCAGGAAGACCGCCCGCCGTGTTTAAGTCAGTCATCGGACACCCTGTGTGTTTCAGAGAAGGCCTGACGGGGCACCCCATGGCCCCGCACCCCCACCCTGCAGCCTGCCCTGGGTCCCGGCTCTTCACGAGCTGCTCACAGCCGCCTCTGTGGGTCGGTCGGTGCACACTCTCAGGCTATTCCCACAGACCTGTGCCCGCCCGACCACATCATCTCCCTCTACGCGTGTCTGTCTCTGTGTCCAGATTTCCCCTTTTTATAAGGACACCGATCACCTTGGATAAGGGTCCACCCAGTGACCTTGTCTGCACTGGATCACCTGCCAAGACCCTGTTCCCCAACAAGGTCACATTCGAAGGTCGAAGGGCCTAGGACTTCATCTTTGGGAGACACGTTCAGCCCATAACAACATCCTTGAAGGGCCACAAACCATACCCTGTCAGCTCCATGTGTCTTGGCTGGCCCCTCCTTCTGTGCCCCATGTGCTACCTGACGCTGCTCCCGGCCTGCAGCAGGGGCCCTATAATTCAGGGCCCCTGGCATAGAGGACCAGGTCCCCATGCTCTTCCGTGGCCATTTCCTACTCCCTCTCAGCCCCATAGAACAAAAAATGTCCATGCTTCAACAGAAAACTATTCATCCCAACAAGAAACAGGGAAATCTCAAACTTCGTTTTCTTTGTCTGGTTTTGGTTTCAGGGGTAATGAAACCAGACAAAGAAAATACAAAAAGGAAACCTACAAATCAATATCCCTCGTGAATATAGATGCAGAAACCCTTAACAAAATATTATCACACAGAATTCAGCGGTGTATAAAAATCATTATTCACCACGGCCAAATGGGATTTATTCCAGGGATATAAGGCTGGTTCCATATCTGAAAATCAACCAGCGTAATTCGCCACATTAACAGGCTAAAGAGGAAAATTCCCGTGGCCATATTAATCAACACAGAAACATAATTTAACACAATTCAACACCCATTTATGATTTTTTTAAAACTCTCAGATAAATAAGAAAAGAGAGGAATTTCCTCAACTTGATGAAGAACTTACAAAAAGCCTACAGTTAACATGGTATCTAGTGATGAAAGCCTGAACACGTTCCCACCAGGATCAGGAGCAGGCAGGGATGTCTGTTCTCACCACTCTTATTCAACATCGTGTCGGAAATTTTAGCCAGCGTAACAAGAAAAGGAAATAAAGGGCATACAGATTGAAAAGAAAAATTAATCCATAAACTACCCCTATTTGCAGATGACATGAGTGTCTACTTAGAAATTCCCAAGGAATCTACCAAAAAAACTCTTCTAGCCCTGGCTAGTTTGGCTCAGTGGATAGAGCATCGGCCTGCTGACTGCAGGGTCCCAGGTTTGATTCTGGTCAAGGGCACATGCCTGGGTTGCGGGCTTGATCCCCACTGGGGGGCATGCAGGAGGCAGCCGATCAATAATTCTCTCTCATCATTGATGTTTCTATCTCTCTCTCTCTTCCTCTCTGAAATCAATAAAAATATATTAAAAAACCCTTCTAGAACTAATAAGTAGGTTCAGCAAGGGTATACTATGTAAGATAAACATTCAAAATCCAATTTTTTTCTATACACTAGCAACAAATATGTGAACACCAAAAGTAAAAAATGCAAAATCATTTATAATCACTCAAAAAATGAAATAATGAGGTGTAAATGTAGTAATTCAGGTATATGACTTGTATAATGAAAATGATACAATGTTGATAAAATAAATCAAAAAATACCTAACTAAACATAGAGACATACCATGTTCATGGGTTATTAGATAGAACGTAACAATGATGTCAATTCCTCTTAAATTGGCACACAGGTTTAATGCAGTTCCTATCAAAAACCTCACGGACGATTTTATGAATATAGACAAGATTATTCTGAAATTCATATAGACATGCAAAGGAACTAGAATAGCTAAAAAAGTTCTGAAAAAGAATAGGATGAATCAGTCTACCTGATTTCAAGACTTAACACATAGGTACATTCATCAAGGCTGTGTGGCATTGGCAGAGGGACAGACATTCAGACCATGGGCAGAACAGAGGACCCAGAAACAGACCCACACCAATGTGCCAACTGATTTTTGACAAATATGTGAAAACAATTCAATGAGGGGAAGACAGACTTTTCAATAAATGGCCTGAGGGCACCAACTGGACATCCAAAGGCAAAACAAAAGTAAGTAAGGAGGGACTCTGACCTATATTTGCACCTTATACAAAAATTAACTGCAAATATTAACAGTCTTAAATATGAGATATAAAACTATAAAAACTTTTCAAAAATAAAACATGAGGGAAAAGCAGGATCTAGGACAAGGCATATAATTCTTAGACTCGATACCCAAAACATGATCCAAAAAAGAAAAAAAATAATAAATTGAACTTCATCAAAATTAAAACTGCTGCTCTGCAAAAGACCCTGTAAACAGGATGAAGAGAAAAAGCTACAGGTGGGGAGAAAATATTTGTAAATAATGTATTTGACAAAGGACTAATATGCCTAAATGTAAAAAGAACTGTCAAATTCAACAATAAAAATAAGCTAACTAATTAGAAAAATGAGCAAAAGATACAAAGAGACATTTTACCAAAAAGGACGTACGGTTGGCAAATAAGCACGTGGAGATGTTCCACATCGTTTGCCACGAGGGGAACGCAAATCAGCACCACAGGCATCACCACGCAACCACTGAAACGCTGACATTAAAGACAGTGACAGCACCACACGCTAGCGAGAATGTAGAGAAACGGGATTCCTGTGAAAACGGTACAGCCACGCTGGCCAACATGTTGGCAGTTTCCATGGAAACAGAAGATCCATAAAAACTAAACACATAACCCAGCAATTGAACTCCAGGACACTATCTCAGAAAAACGAGAACTGATGTTCAGACAGAAACCTATATACAATATTTATAGCATCGTCATTCATAATAGACAAAAACTGGAAACAATTCAGCATGCCCTTGAATGGATGAATGGTTAAAGAACTCGGCGGCACAGCTACACCACGGAATACTACTTAGAGATACAAAGGGACAGCCTACTAATGCGTGCTACAGCCCGCATGCGTCTCCAGAAAACAACGCTCAGGGGGAAAAGCCAACCCTGAAGGTTTCATACTGCATGATTCCATTTGTTAATATTCTTCAAGTGGCAAAATTATAGAATTGGAGAGCAAATCAGTGGTTGCCAGGGGGCAGGAGGGCAGTGGAGGTGGCTATCGAGGCAACACGGGGGTCCTTGTAGCGAAGGAAATGTCCGCTGGCGTGACTGTGTCACGGTCAGATCCTGGCTGAGATATTGCGCTCTAGTTTGCAAGACGTTACCACTGGGTAAGGAGTGCAGGACCTCTCTCCTTGATTTCTTATATCTGCATGTGAATCTACAATTACCTGGAAATGAAAATATAATTACAAAAAAACACCTCCGCACCTATAATCCTAACAGGCCCTGGGAGCAAATAAGAGCCTTTGCCTAAAAGAAAAAAGAAGGAAAAAGAAGGAGGAGGAGGAAGAGGAGGAGGAGGAGGGGGAGGGGGAGGAGGAGGAGGAAAAGGTAAGGGTAGAGGGGGCAGGAACAATGGTTTATACTGTGCACAGAGCGGAGTTGGGACCATACCCCAGGTTACACACACACACACACACACACACACACAATCGTAGAGACACGGTAACGGTATTGGTAGCAGATGGTCACAGGATCATTTTAAATTTGTGTCTCTTTCCCCACCTACACTGCCTGGAGAAAAATACCACTTCATGTACATGTATATATATTATAAATCCTGTAATTGGGTGGAAAACAGAACAATCTTATTACTTTTCTCTGTGTTGAAAGCATGACTTTGCTTAATGTAAAGTATCTGCAATTTCTACGACTCTGCCTTGAAGATATTCATGTTTTAATAAACCATAAACCTCAAAAATAAATAAAATAGCCCTAAACGTAAAAGCCAGAATTATAAAACTTCTAGAAGAAAGCCTAAAAGGAAATCTTTGAGACCTTGAGAGAGGTTTTCTTAGAACCCAAAACGCTGAACCAAAAGAAAATTAAACTTCGTCAGAAATAAAACTTCCGTTTTTAGAAAAACACACGTCTAAAAACCCCCGGCACCCTCCGAGTAATAGATGTCTTCGTGCGTGTTAATGAGGTGACTGGGGACTGGTGGCTCCTGGGCCGCCTCAGGATGGCGGCAGGTAGCCATAGAACTCACCTGGTCGGCAGGGGGTGGAACTCTCAGTCCCGCCTCCCCCCACCTCAGGAGAGGGGGAAAGGACCGATGGGCTAACGATTTCATCGGCCATGCCTCCGTTCTGAGGTCTCCATACAAGCCCCAAAGTAGGGGTTCAGAGAGCTTTGGGGTGGTGACCAGGGCAAGGTGCTGGGGGAGAGGCCAGGGGAGGGCGTGGAAGCTCCGGTCCTTTCCCACATGCAGGGCCCCGTGCCTTCCTCCCCTCTGGCTGCTCCTAAATTGTACTCATGCACAATAACCCTGTAACTAGCGAGCGACTGTTCCCCGAGTTCTGCGAGCTGCCGTAGCCTCCGATCTATTGGTCGGGCAGAAGCCCAGGTGACGACCTGGACTTGCATCTGACGTGGAGGCATGGGGGGGCAGGGGGGGACTGAGCCCTTCGCCTGTGGGGGTGTATCTCAGACTTGCTTGGTGCGAGGGGACCCACAGACATCTTTCCACAGAGACAGCCCAAACTGGCATCAGCAGACGAGTGTGTGAGCCGCTGTGGTGCAGCCAGTCACCAGAACGCTACTCAGCAATAAAAACGAATTTATTTACCGACACACACACAACATGAACGCACCTTCGAAATCATTCTGCTGAGCTAAGGAACCAGACACACTAAGGAAGACAAAGTGTGCAATTCCGTTTGTGTGGGATGCATCTTCAGTAACAGAAAGCAGACGGTGTTTGCCTGGGGCTGGGAGTGGGGAGGGGAGAGGCAGGAAGGGGCTCCCGAGGTGAGAAATCCTCCGTGTCTTCATCAGGGCGGTGATCACAGGGCAACTGTCAAAACACACCTACCGATCGCCGACGGGTGCGTCTGAGTCTATGGAAACTAACTCTCAATTCCATTCCCTTTGAAAATTAATAGGGGCACAAATCCATAGCTCATGCAGCCTTCTCAATCATTTCAAATCCTCTGTGCACCTTCCTCTTGTCTCGCCTGGTTAGATCCTCTGGCTTCACTGGCCGATTAACTACTTGACGTGGCTGCTGGAGAGCTGGCCCTGGACCAGGGGTGGGCAAACTTTTTGACTCGAGGGCCACAATGGGTTCTTAAACTGGACCGGAGGGCCGGAACAAAAGCATGGATGGAGTGGTTGTGTGAACTAATATAAATTCAAAGTAAACATCATTACATAAAAGGGTACGGTCTTTTTTTCCTTTAGTTTTATTCATTTCAAACGGCCGAATCCCGGCCCGTGGTCCGTAGTTTGCCCTGGACACAAGCCTTCGTCTGTTATTTGCACTGTTAGCCACGTCCACAGCCACATTTTCTGCTCAGGGCTCTGTACAGCCCACGTTTTAAAGGAGATGATTTCCTTTAAATGCAAGACTCCCTCGTCTGCAGAGAGCAAACATGGCTGAGGCCCCTCTGCCCCCCTCCCCCCTGCCCCCCCCCCCGTCTGCCTTGTGAGCTCCCGCCCGGAGAGCAGGTGCAGTGCCATTGTCTGACAGAGACACCTGTGAGGGGGTCCAGCTCCATCCTTGCTAGAAAATGTTAATTCGTTTGAATATTAATTATTTTAAATAGAATATAATAACTCTTTAAGTAATCATCCATATGTATAAAAGGCTAAGTGACCAACTATACGTCCGTCCGACCATCCAACCAACCAATCAGCCGGTACATATGATGCACACTGACAATTTAATAATAAACGTTGACTCACGCATGCGCGATACATATAAAGCACTCGCTGATGCCAATCGCACGCATATGTTTTGATCTGTCATTGTCAATCGTGAATTTGGTTGACACTTCTATTACAGAGAAAGGGCGAATAGTGATATTAAAATATTTCTTCTAATTAATTTCCTTTCCGTGTGCACGAATCCATGCACCGGGCCACTGGTCTAAGATGTAATAACCTAGCATTTCCTTCCCACACTCCGCTCTGCAGACCTCAGCTTTCAAGGATGGAGAGAGAGAGACTTGGGGAGGTGGAGACGTGTAGAGAGCGTGAGACCAAGGCCAAACCCCCGGCAGCAGGAAGCTTGGCTGCGGGGCTGTTTCATTAGCATTAAAGAGAAGGTAACTTTGTGTTGAGACGACCAGGACACACACTGAGGTCACCACACTCTGGGGTGTCACCAGATGGTCTGCCTGCCCCGCATCCCCTCCCTGAAACACGCAATGCGGGGTCAGAGCCTCCACCACCACCCGCTCCCCCAGCCAGGCCAGGATTCCCCGCTGCCTGGAAGCAGATCAAGGGAAGATGTGAGGGGTTGAACGGTGGCCCCAGAAGATTATGCATGTCCTGCCCCCGGGCCTGTGAATGTGACTGCGTTTGGAAATAGGGTCTTTGCAGGTGGAATGAAGGCTCTCAAGATGAGAAGACCAGGGATTCAGGGTGTCTTTATAAGAGGAAGGAGGGGAACCTCAGATTCAGACACACGGGCAAAAGGCTGCGAGGAGGTGGAAGCCGCGACGGACCCGAGGGATGTGTCTACAAGCCGATGTCCGTGGAGGACTACGGAGAAGCCGTTCTCCCCCACCCCACACAGGCAGGGCCCTCCCAGACCCCGTGCAGACCCTCCCCGGGCAGAGCCCCTGCAGGACTTGGCCCCGTTCGGCAGCCTGTGCTCCAGGTGGGGAGGACGGCGCCCCTTCCCGCTTGCCCAGGACCGTGAGGTCCACGCTGCTCACCTGCTGTCCCGCCCGGTTCTGCGTTTGTCCCAGCGTTTCTCATGTTGAATGAAGTAGCCTGAGGGCTGCATCCAGGTGAGGGAGGTGGGCTTGAGGTCTCCTCCCAGCTGCTGTGACGGCTGCACCTCATCATCTGGGAGACGCGGGTGCTGACCAGGTGCTGAGCGGAGCTGGCTCTTCAGCCTGGTTCCATCTGAGAGATGCCAGCGACAGCCTGTCTCCTCCCACCCCTCAGTTCCTGCCACGATGAAATGTGTAAATACCTCTGGGTGACAAAAACGTGGAAATAAATGACCCCCATGGCGAAGGATTCTCTCTAAATTTGCCGGAGTAATTAAGACAGAACGGTCTGTAGAAAAGAGATAATGCGAGGCGCCAACATTTTAAATCTTTTCACAATAAAACACAACTTTGCAAAAGATTTCAGGCAATTTGTTGAAAGAAACGAAATAGAACACTAAAAATTTAGTTTTCAGAAAACTACCAGAGACTCGGGGTTAACCCAGAGAGAAGGCCACGTTCCTGACGGAAGCGCCCGTCGTTGAAATGCAAGCTGAGTCTGACAACGTCAGTGCAGAGAACGGTGCCCGCGAAGGGGTTGCACACTGGGCTCTGTACTTGGGCTAACCGCCCCACAGATGGGACACGCACGGGGCGGGATCCATTGCGGGACCCAGGACCTCACTAGATGCACCTCAGGGCACATGCGGTGGCCCCACACAGGCAGGACCCGGGGACAAGGCCTCAGGGTTCTGAAAGGTCCCCCCACACGGGTCAAGGGTGCCAGTGTGACCAGGCCCCCGTGTGGAGTGGGCAGACAAGGCCCCCTGGACGCCTGCCCCCGCCTCCCCCTCTGCAGAGGAGCAGGCCCGTCTCCGTCGCAGTGAGACTGAGCGTGTGTGTTAGGATCCTGCACTGGGAGGACCCGAAGCATCTGTCTGCACGACCAGCAGCGTCTCCGCCCAGGGAACGCCTTCGCTGCGGGGAGAGCTCTGTTCAAATTAAATGCCCTTCAACTTCTCTCCTTCGCGGCCTGCCTGCTCCTCTCAGGGCTGAGATCGTAAATCCTGTCCACCCTGCTTCCCCACCGCCCACTGCTGGCCGCGTCTCACATTTCCCTGCAACCCAGGTGCAGACACCACCTTGATTGAAGAGGCACCGGTCGTCACCGGATTTGTACTTCCCGGCGAAGGCCACTGTCGTGGTGTCAACAGTGCCACCAACTAACCAGTCTGTCCCGTGTTCCCTCCAGACCTTCCTTCCCGTGCGGTCACCGCTGTGGCCCTCGCCTCCGAAGGTAACACACACACCTGTCCTGTGTTCTGATAAAGGAACCTCATTCTCTCTTCTTTCTTCTGTTCTACCCGGGACAGGCCGCACACAAAGGCGAAGGCTTTAAAACAGCCGTGGGCAAACTACGGCCCACAGGCCGGATCCGGCCCGTTTGAAATGAATAAAACTAAAAAAAAAAAAAAGACCGTACCCTTTTATGTAATGATGTTTACTTTGAATTTATATTAGTTCACACAAACACTCCATCCATGCTTTTGTTCCGGCCCTCCGGTCCAGTTTAAGAACCCATTGTGGCCCTCGAGTCAAAAAGTTTGCCCATCCCTGCTTTAAAACCTCGAGGAGAACGACGGGTGTATTTCAAGGACTCGGGTATAAAAGCATCAATGCAGACAGCCCTTCCCACGTACAAGATCGCAAATAGTTAAAAGTGTGCTCCTGGCTCCCTCCTATAAGGATGCATCTCCCCCGCCATTCAAGGGGGGCTGTTGGCTCTTTCATGATTCAAGTTGGAGTTCGGTTCACTTGGCCTAGAAATCTTTCACTTAAACGTTTATGGATCAAGTGAAAATTCAGTAAACTATTTACCAGTATTTCACTTTAGAGACGCCGTGATCAGCTAGCCAACACCACGGGCCCCTGCAGGCCAGAATGTTCTGATCACTGACTACGCTGTCGTCCCTTAAGGCAGCCACGCCCACCTCGCCTTCAGCAATGAAGGGCGGCCGCTGGGCTCCGGAGACCCTGGGACCCCATCATCCCTTGGCGTTTAGGTTTCCCATTCAGAGACGGCCGTTCACACTGCAATTTATGACCTACAGGAAAGAGTGGGGAGCAAAGAAACTTGTAAAGTAAGGTAAGTTAGTAACAGGGAACTTGAAAATTAAGAACTTCATTATGTTCCTTAAAGATTTTAAGATTTAAAATAAGACATCAACATTAAATTATATGTTTATGATAGTTTATATGATCATTCCTATAACAATAAAATATTTACTATTTTGAAGAATAAAAGTGTTCTCCTAACAGGACGGAGACCTGCTTGGTGAGACCACCAGCCCGTTGAGCAGGAGCCCAAATCTGGCCCGTGGACCCTCAGGCCAGACGTCCCTCTCCAGGAAGTCTGCCCCAGGCAGATCATTAGGCAACTGTGCAAAACATGTTCAAACCACAGGGCACCAGCCTACACCCCATGGTCACGCGGCCGGTCGCATCGATGATGATCTGTGGGTGTAGAGGACACCACAGAAGCCACCGTAAGAGAGATAGACACCCACGTTCACCCAGGAGCCCAGGGTGTCTCTGGGAGGACACGGAAGGCCACCGCTGTGCACCATCCCCTTGTGAGCATGTGTGCATGTGCACACGCATGCACGCCTGTTTGCTTAGAGAGATGTGGACAGTGGCTCCTCTGGGGAGAGAAATATGGGAATGGCTTTTGACTCCTCTTACCTCCCTACACTTCACTCTGGTTCATGGTTAAATACATGAGGGTGTGCTATTACCTCCAAGACCAGAAAAAAGAAGTTCTCACTTGAAAAAACATGCAAAGGCCACTCCCACTTTTCTGAACTCACGCTGTACAGGGAGGTGCTACATTGTAGACTGCGATGGTTCCTTTCACGTCAGCTTGTCTGGGCTGCGGGGCCCCGACACCCGGCCAAACGCCGATCTAGGCCACTGTGAAGGGGGACCTCAGGGGAGACTGGCATTCAGGTCAGCAGCTCTGAGTGAAGTGGGTGACACTTCCTACTCTGCAGGAGCCTCACCCAGTCCACTGAGGCCTTAAGAGAAGCCCGAGGTGCCTGGGGAAGGGAACCCTGCGTGCAGACGGCCCTCAGACACCAGCTGCACCCCCAGCCCCGCCGGGTCTCCAGCCTGGGCCTCACCACAGGT
>NW_005873445.1:13778-20478 GCF_000147115.1 Myotis lucifugus
TATTCATCTACTTCTCTATTTAACTATCTATCCATCCCATGCACACACCCTACTGGTCTGTCTCTTTGGAGTACCCCAGTGCAGCTGCTTTTAACTTTTTTTAATAACTTTTTTTTTTTAGAGCAGATCCAGGTTCACAGCGAAACTGAATGGAAGGCACAGAGCTGTTCCTGCTCCCACACCTGCACACCCTCCACCCCCACCAGCTCCCACACCTGCACACCCTCCACCCCCACCAGCTCCCACACCTGCACACCCTCCACCCCCACCAGCTCCCACACCTGCACACCCTCCACTCCCACCAGCTCCCACACCTGCACACCCTCCACCCCCACCAGCTCCCACACCTGCACACCCTCCACCCCCACCAGCTCCCACACCTGCACACCCTCCACCCCCACCAGCTCCCCAGGGGAGATGAAGTCTGCGTTGGCTATCGTTGATGAACCCACACGGACACACCGTGCTCACCCACAGTGCATCGTCTACATCGGCGTTCACCCTGTCGCCATGCTGTGGGTGTGGACAAACGTGTGCCCGTCGTTATAGTGTCACACAGACTTCTCACCGCCCGAAATTACTCCGCACCCCACCCTCTTCCCCGGCAGAGAGCAGGTGTCACGGGCTGGCCAGCAGGAAGGGCTCACAGTGGGTTACAGAAGAAAGGCAGGCGCCCACCTGAATTTGAGTTTTTCAGTAGAAGTACGTACGTCCCGTGCAAATTTGGGCTCCTCTCATTTTATTGCCTGAATCTGCGACTCTGCCGTGGAGATCACCCAACCCAAGGCTCCCACCTGGGTCCTCAGCTCCTGCACAGAAAACAGGGCCCCCGGCACCCTTCCAGAGCTGCAGAAAGCCCGCTCCTGCGGGGGCAGGGACCCCCAAGTTCCCCTCACTAAATCCCCGTGGTGGGTGCGCTAGTTGTGGCCGATGGTGACAAAGGCTGTGACCAGCAGACAGAGGAGGCTCTGATTGGCAGGGGGACAGGGACATTATAGCCTGGCAGAAGCTGTGTGCCTGCGTGTGTGCACGTGTGTGCTCGTGTGTGTGTCATGTGTGTGTGTGCACGCATGTGTTCAGAGGGGAGTCGACTAGTGAAGCTACTTCAGCACGTGGACTTCCGTGGAAATGGGAAATAAATGGGATCCTTTCTTAAGAAAAAGGTCAGGGGACCCACACTTTGCAGCTGATGGGCCGCAGTCCACACAGCAATTCTCCTTGAAAAGTTCGATGACCGCACCTGGGCCTCCTTCATCCGTTTTATTTGGACTCCGCATTGGGTCCTTCCCCAGGGGACGGCCCACGTTCCCGGAAGCGGGCCGCCCCCGCCCCCGGCTGTCAGAGGAGCGTGTTTAATGCTGCAGGTCAGACCTGCGCGCCGCACACCGTCGCCTCGGCCATAACCCATCGCTCATCCCCTGCACCCGTCAGGCAGGGCCAGCCCAGCGTGCCGCCTCCTTGGCAGATAATAAGGTTATGGCAGCAAGTTCCAGAACCAAAGGCCAAATCACTTCATTGCAAGGTTTTAAAAACCCCCAATGTAGAGATGCACAAACTTCCAGCTCAGCGAAACTGGCCGGCTGACTGCCCAGTCGCTGCCCGGCCCATGACGGGCCCCCCCCACTCATCGCCAGGGGCTGCAGGGAGGAGCGAGGGTGCCGCCGTGGGAAAGGGGGAGCGGTAGCCCCGTGTTCTCGAAGGCCCGGGTGGGGGGTGGTAGTCTGGTGACCAGGAGAAAGCAAGGAACCCTCTTGGACGGAGGGTGGCTGGACGCTGTGTGTGCCTAAAGGGAAGCACCCAGGGCTCCATGAGGGACAGGTACTCCAAGTCCTGCACCTGGAGAGGGAACAGAATTCAGGCGACCAGGCCCCAGCGTGACGGGAACACACGTGAAACACGCCTGCTCGCACAGCTCTGCCACCGCCATGCAGACGGGATCTGAGGGTCAGGAGGCAGGCCGTCAGGGGGCTGGCGGTCGGAGCTGGCCGGCTCACGCATGGAGCGAACGGCTCACTTAGGGACCCCGGGCGGGGCTGCTGAGCCCGGGATCCTTGCGACGAGCCCCGGTGCCCCGCCGGGAGCCGTGCGCTGCGCTGGCGCTCAGGGCGGCTGTCAGCAGGGCCATTTTCTCATAAGCTCTGCTGATGGCCTCCGATTGTTGCTTTCCAGAGGGAAGATTTAGGACAGCAGAAAACGCCATGAAAAAGGATATTAGGCTTAGATTGACCATAACAATATTGTGATAAGAACTGAGCTATCAAGTTTATACCGTATCATTAAGTACACATTCCTCCCTGTGCTACTCAATAGACCAGCAAAGCAGGCGCGCACGGCAGCCCGTAATCTCGGGGAGCAATAAACCTAGTGTTTTGCATAAAGAGATCGCACAAACTCTGTTTACTGTGGTTCCGTGTCCGCGGGATGGAGAGGTGTCGGCAGAGAATTCCTCCTCCTGGGCCGTGTCAACGACAGAGGAATAAATCCTGTCCATTTAAGCCCGCACAGGTGCGACGGGTTCAGGAAGTGACGGTGAAGTGGAATTTTTTTTAAATGTTTTTTATTGATTTCAGAGAGGAAGGGAGAGGGAGAGAGGGGTGGAAACATCAATGATGAGAGAGAATCCTGCAAGCCCCACGCTGGGGATTGAGCCCACACCCCGGGCATGTGCCCTGACTGGGAATCGAACCATGACCTCCTAGTTCAGTGGTCGGCAAACTGCAGCTCGGCAAACTGCAGATCGCGAGCCACATGCAGCTCTTTGGCCCCTTCAGTGTGGCTCTTCCACAAAATACCGACTTCTGCGCATGGGCCACGAAGTTTCAATCACACTGTACGTGCGCGCCCGCACGTGGTATTTTGTGGAAGATCCACACTCAAGGGGCCAAAGAGCCGCATGTGGCTCGAGAGCCATGGTCCTAGTTCATGGGTCGATGCTCAGCTGCTGAGCCACACCAGC
This sequence comes from Myotis lucifugus, assembly GCF_000147115.1. Lineage (NCBI taxonomy): Eukaryota > Metazoa > Chordata > Mammalia > Chiroptera > Vespertilionidae > Myotis > Myotis lucifugus. Next base: position 16,735 of record NW_005873445.1, read on the forward strand.
TGGGCGGCCAAGTGGAACTTTAATGCCGTAATCGCTGGGATGCTCCCTCTGTGTTCAAATGCATATCGAGGCTCCTGGTCGTACTTTCCAACTCCTCCCCCCCGCCCCCCCTAGACTGGGTTGGGAGTGTAACATCCTGACCAGCAAGCCTCGCCGCTCCGTCTGAAGATGCAGACGCCGCTGGTGTGGACGCCTCAAACCCAGATGCAGAGCAAGGAGGAGCCAGGCCTGAGCCTTTGCCCTCTGACCTCGGCAGCCACTTCTGCCAGCCACCCCAGGGCCTCCTGAGGTCAGACCTGCGGCCGGGCCCAGGCTGGCAGCCCAGCCACGTGCCGAGGTGTCTCAGGTCCTCTCTGGTACCCGTGGCTGCCTGCCCAGCACCTGCAGGCTCCTCCCTTGTTTACCTGCATCTGGAAACACATGAGTGTCGAGGGGCTGCTGTACCAGAACCGCCTGGTGGCTTAAAGCGGCGCACACCGCTCTGCTCCGGTTCTGGAGGCCGGACGCCCTCAGTGCTGGCTGCTGGCAGGGCTGGTTCTTTCTGGAGGCTTCAGGGCAAAGCCATTTTCCTTGCCATTTCCAGCTTCCAGAGGCCGCCTGCAGGCATGGCTCCTGGGCCCTTCCTCACGCTGCTCGACCTCTGTCCATCATCAGACTCTTTTCTGTCATCAGACTGTGTCCATCATCAGACTGTGTCCATCATCAGACTGTGTCCATCATCAGACTGTGTCCACCGTCAGACTGTGTCCACCGTCAGACTGTGTCCATCGTCAGACTGTGTCCACCGTCAGACTGTGTCCATCGTCAGACTGTGTCCACCATCAGACTGTGTCCACCGTCAGACTGTGTCCACCGTCAGACTGTGTCCATCGTCAGACTGTGTCCACCATCAGACTGTGTCCACCATCAGACTGTGTCCACCGTCAGACTGTGTCCATCGTCAGACTGTGTCCATCGTCAGACTGTGTCCACCATCAGACTGTGTCCACCGTCAGACTGTGTCCACCGTCAGACTGTGTCCATCGTCAGACTGTGTCCACCATCAGACTGTGTCCACCATCAGACTGTGTCCACCGTCAGACTGTGTCCATCGTCAGACTGTGTCCATCGTCAGACTGTGTCCACCATCAGACTGTGTCCACCGTCAGACTGTGTCCACCGTCAGACTGTGTCCATCGTCAGACTGTGTCCATCGTCAGACTGTGTCCACCATCAGACTGTGTCCATCATCAGAGTCTGTCATCAGACTCTGCCCCACCCCCCTGCCTTCCTCTTATAAGGACCCTTGTGATTACACGGCACCCACCCAGATAACCCAGGGCAATCACCTCATCAAAAATCCCTTAACTTCATCACACCTGCAAAGCCCCTTTGCCAGGGAAGGTCACATAGTCACAGCTTCGGACCAAGATGTGGACGCGTTTAGGAGCATCACCGTGTCTATCGCCAGGAATCCCGGGCTCCTCTAATCCCACAACACAGGATGGCTGGGAACGGTCGTGCATGTTTATGAGATCACAGCCTTTTACTCTAAATACATGGCTCTGAGTGCAGAACTAAGCCTGCTGAAGAGAAGGGAAACTGAGAGATGTCCTCACCCCGGCCAGCCGTCCTGGCGTGACCCAGGGGCCGAGCCCGAGGCTGGGAGCCCCGCGGAGGCAGCCCCCGCACAGGCCCCTGGATCCTCACAGAGATCCCACGAGTGTTCATGAGGGCGGGCCCCAACGCCTCCTCCGCTCTCTGAAAACTCCCTTTCATTCTGTAATCACAGACTGAGCCCTTAGCACCCAAGTGCAGCTACTGCAGAGGGGACCGGCCTGGTGCGCGGGGCGACCAAGATGGGGAGGTCCGTGACCCTGTCAGGCTGCCAGGCCCTCATCAACCACGAAGCTGCTGGTTTCCGCTCACCTCCAAGAGCCCCCCTTCCTATTCCAGAGCCTCCAGTGGCAGCTGACGGAAGACCAGCCAATGTTTTCCTCCTGCCTGTCCACTGCCCTGCTGTCTAACTGGCTGGAAATTAATTCCACGATAAACCCACAACCCGAACTCGTGGCAAGTCGACGAGATGAGCGGAGGTAGAGATTACAGAATGTAAGTCCAACCCAGGGAGAGAGTTCACTATTGCCAAGGACATGCAGTCTTAGGTCAATCAAGAAAGTCAGGAAACCTCGTTGGTTCCTTCCGCTGGAAAAGGCCCCCCTCCAGGAGTTCTGCCCAGGGACCCCCGTTCCTGCTGCACCCTGGCCATCACCGTGGGCCTCCGGGCCCCCAGAGAGCCGGGGGAGCCGGGGCGACCTTCCCGAGCAGGCTCCATTCCTGCGGGGGAGACCGGACAAACCACGGTCGGATGGTCAGCACTACCACAGGCCCTGGAAGTGCTTATGCCTTTAACCCAGAAATGTTTCGGAAATAACACAGAAGAGAGAAAACAGTTCAGACTGGGTTAGAGTGCTAGCTTCAATAAATGCATTGACAGCGGCTGCCTACAAAATCCCACCAAAATAATAGCCAAGGGATGAAAATAACAGGTTCTTAAGGACAGGATCAAAGTATTTAAGTCGACAGCAGCAAAATGTGGGAAAACAGAAAGCAGATGGATTACTCCACGTCTGGTTATGGACAGAGAGCTCCCGTGGGGTCAGCCCTCCCAGAGATGACAATTAAAAACTCCGGACAACTATGATTAGTCTGAAGGCCACGGGGAGGGACTGAGGAGGCGGGTCCTGGCGGGGGGGGGGGGGGGGAGACCTGAGAGGAAGGGACCAGCAGGGGTGCGTCCCCGCCCCCCCCCCACCTCGGTCTGAAAGCAGGCCAGGCCTGAGCCCCTCAGGCAGCCTCACTTCCATAGTGTAAAGAACCGGAGAGAGGACCGGGACACTCCAACCCAGGGGTGGGCAAACTTTTTGACTCGAGGGCCACAATGGGTTCTTATACTGGACCGGAGGGCCGGAACAAAAGCATGGATGGAGTGTTTGTGTGAACTAATATAAATTCAAAGTAAACATCATTACATAAAAGGGTACAGTCTTTTTTTTTTAGTTTTATTCATTTCAAACGGGCTGGATCCGGCCCGCGGGCCATAGTTTGCCCACGGCTGCTCCAACCCCTGGAGAATGAACAGGAAATGCTGTGAGGAGAGAGCAGGGCGGGCGCGGACTCCGTGCACAAACGCCCCAGATCCTGGCTGTCGGGGCAGCGCACACGCAGCCCTGCTGGGGCAGGAAGGACTGAACTGGACTCAGCTACACCCACTGCGGAGGCGGGTTTGCAGGCTGAGCTGAGCCTCCTTTACCACCTGCTTAGAGGAGAAAAGATGTGCTCTCCGAGGCCCGGAGCAGAATCCCGTCTCCGCAGCACTCACTCACGAGGCACAGGGTACGAATCAAAGTCACCCGCCTGAGGAGACACGGGACACAGCCATCATACATGGGTCATACATGACAGCCAACAGAGCATCACCCTCCATGGAGCAAACCCCGCTACAAGTGGAAGGATAAACAGACAGCTCCACGATACTGTTGAAGAGTTTAACATCCTTCCCTCATCAACCAACAGAACAAAGAGATACAAACGAGAAAAGCTACAGAATACTCTTTACAGCACCCAAAACCTGCATAACGCATATTCTCTGCAAGTCCACACGGCACCTCCACCGAGCTACACCACACGTAGGCCAATAAAATGAGGCTCATTAAATATAAAAGGATTAAATGATGTAAAGTATATTCTCTGACCAAAGTGGAT
>NW_005873445.1:20578-24596 GCF_000147115.1 Myotis lucifugus
TAGTCAATCTTTATGATATCTCAAAAAACAGTGACTGAAAATTAAAACATACTTTTTAATTTTACATTATTAATTAATATACTATTTTAATTATATTAATTATAATTACTCCTTATATGATATCTCAAAAATGTTAATGTGTGAAAATTCAACAACATATTCTAAGTAATCCATGACTCATAGAAGAGTACACAAGGGAAATTTAGAAAATATTCAAATTGAACGATAATAAAAATACAAAATGTGACTTTGGGGATGTGCTTAGAGAGAAATTTATAAGCTCATGTTGTGCTTAGAGAGAGATTTATAACTTTAAATGTTTACATTAACAAACAAAAAAAAGACTGTCAAAACATTAATGAACTAGTGCATAACTCCAGAACATAGTAAAAGAAGAGCAAATTAAACCTAAATTAAGTGGAAGGAACGAAAGAATAAAATAACACATAAATCAATGAAACAAGAAAACAAACAGATCAACAAGATCGGCAAACCCGGCTGTGCTGTTAAAGAAAACAAGGGAAAGAAGACAAATATCGATGTCGGGAATAAAGGACGGAGCGTCGCTCCAAAACCCACAGACGCTCAGCAGAAAATAAGGGGGTGTTTGAGTAACTGTGAGAAAATGGGACAACTTAGGTGAAATGAACCAAGTCCATGAGAAATACACAAACTTGACACAAGAGCAGAGAGAAAATCTGAATAGCCCTATATCTGTTAAAGAAGAAAATAACATCACTCTTTCAGAAACTTACACAAACTCCTTAGAAGCCCAGCATCATTGTCATACAACAGCCTGAAAGCTTATTGCAATACAAGAGAACTAGAGAAAAAGTACCTCGTGAACAAAAAGGCAAATTTCCTTAACAAAACTTTAGCAAATATAATCCAGCAATTTATAAAGAAAGTAACATTGGCCTGACCGGTTTGGCTCAGTGGCTAGAGCATCAGCCTGCGGACTCAAGGGTCCCGGTTCAATTCCGGTCAAAGGCATGTACCTCGGTTGCAGGCACATCCCCAGTAGGGAGTGTGCAGGAGGCAGCTGATGGATGTGTCTCTCTCATTGATGTTTCTAACTCTCTGTCCCTCTCCCTTCCTCTCTGTAAAAAATCAATAAAATATATTTTTAAAAAAAAAAAAGAAAGTAACATGAACATGTGAGAATTATCTCAGGAATGCAAGGTTGGTTTAACACTTGAAAAGCCTAAATATGGTTCATTATTAACAGAATAAAAGAAAATCATATAATTATTTCAATAGGTACAAAAAGCATTTGACCATTTGACAAAATCCAACAACTATTTGTGATTTATTTTTAAATCCCAGGAAAACCAGGATTACAAAGGAACATCTTTAGTCTGCTAAAGAGATCTACAGAAAACCTACAGCTGAAGCCATACTGAGTGTCGAAAGACTGAGTGCTCTCCCCCAAATACTGGGCATGACGCAAGGAAGTCTGCTCTCGTTGCTTATGCTCCATATTGCACTGGAGGTCCTAGCCATGATAATAACCAAGAAGAAGAAAAAAAACAAGCTCATGGGGCAGAGATCAGTAAAGAAGAAGTGAAACTACCTATTTGTACATAACCCCACTGTTTACTAGAAGATTCTAGGGGAATTTATGAAACAATTACAATTAACCAGTGAATTAGCAAGGTCACAGAACACGTGTCTAAAATATAACAATAGGCCCTAGCTGGGTTGCTCAGTGGTTAGAGTGTTGCCCTGCAGACCAAGGGGGCACAGGTTCGATTCCCGGTCAGGGGCATGTACCTCAGTTGCAGGCTCAATACCCTGCCCTGGTCAGGGCAAGTGTGGGAGGCAACCAATCGATGTGTCTCTCTCACATCAATGTTTCTCTCTTTCTCTCTCACTCCTTCCTCCCTCTCTCTTCTCTATCTAAAAAGAAAAAGAAATAAAGAAAAGAAAAAATACCCTCAGGTGAGGATTTAAAAATAGATAAATAAAATATAAAAATAGGTTGCAATTTTATATACTAGCAAAAACCAATTGGAAAATAAAATTTTTAAAGTTCCTTTTGCAACAGTATCAAAAACAAGATACTTAGTAATAAAGTCAATAACTGCATACGACACCTGTTCACCAGACACCATAAACTATTACTGAGAGACATTAAGAGGTAAGCAAATGATATTGAACACTCAATACCATTAAGCTATCAGTTCCCCCCAATTGGAACATAATCCCAATCAAAAGCACAGCTGGCTTTTATGTAAAAATTCACAAGCTGGTTCTAAAATGTGTACGGAAATGATAGGTTTCTAAAAATGCCAAAGCAATTTCGGAAAAGCAGAACAAAGTTGGAGGGCTGAACGGCCTGACTTCAGGACTCACTACAAAGCCACAGGAAATCAAGGCAGCGTCAAGTGCCGACAAATAAATCAGCGGCAGCAAGCAGAGGGCAAGAGGAATTCAACACAGGCGCAGAGCAATCTGATGCGAAAGGAATCGTCTTTACAGCAAACGCTGTTGGAACAACTGGATATTCACACGAGAATAGAGCCCTCAACCCTTACCGCAGCTGTACATGAAAATTAATTCAAAATGGATCACAGGCCCAAACATAAAAGCTTAAGGAATATAGCTTCTGGGAGAAAATACAGAAGAATGCCTTTGAAACTTGGGGATGTGTCTGTCAAGCCAACCAGCCAACAGAGGCAGCACCTGCCTCTTCTGAAAATTCTGGCCCTGCAGGGTTGGACCCCAGAACTCCACTAGAAGGACCCAAGGAAATTCAAGTTTTCCCAAACGAGGATTCTGAGTGCCCCCCAAAATCCTGCCTGGCTTCAGCCCCAAGGCCTAGAATGGACACAGTGATCAATACCCCTTTCTTTCTGAGATATATATGCACGAGTAGGGTCCCTAGGCCTGCCCACCGATCAGGGCAAATCTGTGGGGCGCCCACCCACCAGGGCTATCGGGGGGGGGGGGGGGGGGGGCGCGCTGGCACCCACCTTGGCTGGCGGCCTGGCTCCACCCACTCGCCGGCCCCAACTGGGGAATGCTCCTGCATTGAGCATCTGCCCCCTGGTGGTCATTGCACATCATAGCAACTGGTCGTTCTGCCAGTGGTTCCGCTGTTTAGTTGATTTGCATATTAGGGTTTTATTATATAGGATATATATCTCTATATATAATTTTTTCCAGAGAGGAAGGGAGAAGGAGAGAGAGACAGAAACATCAATCATGAGAGAGAATCATTGACTGGCTGCTTTCTGCACACCCCTTACTGGGGATGGAGCCCACAACCCAGGCCTGTACCCTGACCAGGAATGGAACGGTGCCCTCCTGGTTCACAGGTCGAGTGCAACCACAGAGCCACACCAGCCGGGGAGGGTGGTTGCAGGTTGGGTGCAGTACTCACTTACTAGGAGCATGGTCACTGGAGGTGAATATTATGTCCAAAACGGCAAGGATGTTGGCTGGCACTAATGTCTTCTTCAAGATCAACTCATGCTGCGAACGCCCTCCAATGAGGCTGCAGCTGTGTGCGCTCAGTAACAGAGCAGCTCCCTGCACAGGAACACCCAGAAATTGCCGCAGCCAGTGTGTGGGGCCCACTGCCGGCTGCTCTCCAACCCCTGGGGACATGCCTCTGACCCCTCCCCTGGGGAGGGGGTCCTCCCCGAGGCTCAGTGGGCCCTTCCACGGCCCTTGTCTGGTGACTTCCAGCTGGGACACCTGGGGAGGAAAGGGCCACGGGGGGCAGCGGGAGTGAGGACTGTGCAGAGGCGAGTCTTCCACACCCACCAGGGCAGGAGCAGGGCCCCGGGCCCCACAGCAGGACAGCCCTGCACTCATCATGGACAGAAACCAGCTCCCTCCTTCTGCACGTTCAGCTGCTCAAGCCCATTCGGCCCCGCTGCTGCCCAGGGCTTTCGGCAAATCGGTTGTAAGCCTCATGCTGTAAAGGACAATATGCAGAATTTCAGAGAGGAGAACGTTCTGACTTTAGGAAAGGGGAGAGGTATCTAGAAAGACATATTTGAAGGGTTGT
>NW_005873446.1:0-7800 GCF_000147115.1 Myotis lucifugus
GATGGCATGCTCGCAGGTCACACATTTTGCTTTTTGCGGGCCTTCCGCGGCGTACCCTTGGGGCCTCTCCCTCAATTTTTAGTCTCGGTCTTACCCCACCCCACCCATAGGCCATGATTGGGGGGCCGGCTGGCCAACTTTCCGGGGTTGCTGCCACTGGCCAGCAGGCCCCCCCAGGACTTCACTCGCCAGCCAGGCTGAGGGACCCCACCCATGCACAAATTCATGCACCGGGCCTCTAGTCTATCTATATAAAAGGCTAATATGCTAAGTGTCCTTCCCACCTTCTGACTGGTCAATATGATACACACTGACCACCAGGGGGCAGATGCTCAATGCAGAAGCTGCCCTGACGTGCACAAAGAAATGACACCACGTACCTGGCGCCCAGAAAGCAACGCGTGGCTTTCCCCAAGTAGGACACAGGGCCCACCACCACCCCGGAGCGACACCCCACCAAATCGCAGCCGACGCTGTCAAGACCCCATGGCGCAAAATGCAGCCCATAGCCCAGCCCACCCTGGAAACGGTGGCTGTGGCCGCCAAGTAATGATGTCAGGTAGCAACGCCCAGCTTCCTCTCCCTAGCGACTAGCCTCCTTGGAGTTCCAGGAACACAGATGGAAACTTTTCACACTTCAACCAAATATCTGTGAAGTGTTTTCCCATGCCTCATCTCATTTGATCCTCATGGAAGTCTTGGAGTAAGTAGATAGGGACTTGGTGGAATCCTATTTTCTTTTCATTAGCCAGAAAATGGAGATTTAGAAAGCTTAGAAACTTGACCCGACTGAAAAGAAGAAATGGTGGCCTTAACCGGTTGGCTCAGTGGATAGAGCGTCGACCTGCAGACTGAAGGGTCCCAGGTTTGATCCCAGTCAAGGGGGCATGTACCTTGGTTGTGGGCACATCCTCAGTAGGGGGTGTTCAGGAGGCAGCTGATCGATGTTTCTCTCTCATCGATGTTTCTAACTCTCTATCCCCTCTCCTTCCTCTCTGTAACAAATCAATAAAATATATATTTAAAAAACGCGCTGTCCAAATGATAGGCCCAGTTACTTGCTCTTGAGCCCTGGAAACCTGGCTGGTGAGAGTGAGGAGCTGGAGTGTAAATGCTGATCACACAGCCGCGCGTGGTTACTCCCGCGGTGCTGCACAGCTAGCTACAGATGAGAGCCGTTTTAGGGCTCCTTAGGATATAAACAGTTAGCTTTTTAGAATTTTCTTGAGTGAAATGTTCTTCCAGTTCCTTATTTCTGTGCAGGGTACATGCTGTTTAGTGTGCAATGAGGTATGTCGTCCCTATCTTGGAGAAAAATACACAGAGGAAGTTTAAACAAGCACAGGAAAGACAACATAGACAGACCAGTGACAGCGCAATATGCTTTAATATTAATAAAAAGGCAAATTATACCAAGTGTAGAGGAGTCAGAGGGACAGGGGTCTCTATAGGAGCATGAGGCGCGGGGGCTGGGCATGCTGCCCGTGTGCAGGGCAGAGAGGAGTGGAGACGCCACAACAATGAAACCAGTAGTTTAGGGCCTGACAGGTGAGAGCAGGCTCTGTGGGAGGCTGATTGGCTGGAGCACGGAGGCGGTTTGGAAGATGCGATCACCGGTATCGAACATAGTTATGGCTGCCTCCGAATTCATGGCTAAGAAGCTTGGGTACAGCTCTCAGAGGGAAACTTCCGCATTATTGAAGAACGTAGCACTACGGGAAATGCCATCAGAGTTTCAGGGCAGGAGCACAGCCCTGGCAGGTGTGATGAGCAGAGAAACCGTTGGGAAGCCCACACTCCCTGGGCAGGAGGCACAGGTCTGACCTGGGGCTATGGAGGGGACGGCCATAGAGGGCACGTGGCAGGCGGTGCTGAGTGTGAGAAGGCGACTGTGGAGGCACCAGAGCGTCACAGCACGATGGACTGAATGGTTGCACTTGTGGGGGAAGCGAGTCCAGCCACGTCCCCAGGTTGTGGTGAGAGATGGGGGTGAAGGTGTTACAGCCTGAACCCTGGGGTGAACTGGAGATTTCAGGGGGAAGCAGCCACTGGATGGTACCTGGCTGACAAGCCTTGGTTGGAATTAGTCACTGTTCACACATTTCAGTGAGGCATTAACATTTAGCTTGGCCCTGGCCAGGCAGCCCAGTTGGTTAGAGCATTGTCTTCATTACGCCAAGGTTGTGGGTTCAATCCCCAGTCAGGGCACATACAAGAAGCGACCAATGGATACATAAGTAGAACAGCAAATTGATGTTTATCTCTACCCCCCCTTCTAAAATCAATCAATAAAAAGATGCTACCTTTAACCAAGACTTAATCTGAAAACTCGAGTGTGTTTTTATGTGAGGACTGGAGCATTGTTAATGTTAACAAGCACATGATCTGTAAGCTTCAGCAGAATGATCATTAGCACCAATGCCATGTTTGTAACTAGTATTTTATTGAACCTTCTCCCCACCGTTCCCACTCCCCACGTCCCCCCTCACTGCTAACTCTGATCTTTTCTTTGTCGAGTGAACAAAAGCAAACATGACGAACAACTGGTCTGAGAACCTGGGCCCAATGCTGTGTGGTCTGGGAATGAAGCTGCTATGGGTTGCTGCCCAGTGAGTTGGGTAATAAACTGAACACTTTCTCTCTCTAGAACTGGAAGTGGAAAATTAGACTTGTCCCAGCCATTCTCCGCTGGTAGTCTTCGTCAAACCTCTCGTTCTGAGCCACGATGAAGTGATTCTTCCAGTCTCCGACTGCTCCTGAAAAGAAGTGGAAGTCAGAGCTACTGGAGGACTGTGTGCCCTCTGTCCTGCTCTTGTGTGCGGTGTCCACTCACCCTGCAGGAGGGCAGGGCTGGGCTCGGCGTTCTTCCTGCCAGCCCGTCCCTTTCCATCTGAAGGGAAGAGGACATCTGTCTGATTGTGAGGCCAGGAGAGCCTGCTGCCCTTGAGCCACATTATGGCGGGGGTGAAAGGGGGGGACACCACGTTAAAACCGCAGGCCTGGGGGCTCTCCTGTCTTTCCCCGTCCTCTTGCATGTCAGATAGCATAGAGCCATCTACACCATGGATGCTTTGCTCCATCGGACCTAAGTGTATGTCCACCTTATTATTGAGAACTCTGGAGGGGAGTGAGGTAAGGCGGTGGGTTTAGGCACTAAACCTTACTCTCTAGTTGTGGCTACACGTTGGTTTCATTTCGTCTGTGGTCTCTTAAATTCTCCTTCCCCAGTATCATTTATTATGGACCTTGTCTTATCCATGGAAACCTCCCCACAGGCTCTGGGGTCCTCGACAGTTCTTTCAAGGTTGTGACGCGCAGAGAGAACCAGCTTTCCTCATGAACGGAGACACCGAGCGGTCCGTGACCTCCGCGGGGACTGCCGAGCAGTTCGCCATGGGATTTTGCTTCATAACATCAAACGAAGTGTGATGGACAATTTTACCCAGGACGCTGCCATCCAGCTTTTTCCCAATAAATTCTCCCAGCTTCCAGATTTCATGCTTTGGGTTCTGTGATCAGAGTGAAAAGAAAAGTGAAGATTTGATATAAAACAGTTTAAAAAATATTGCATTGAATTAATAATGGTGATAAGTAACATAAAATAAAAAACAATACTGCCTCCCAAATGCTCAACTTTCCAGAAATGACTCATTTTAATACAGTAACACAGATTTTTAAAAATTAACCATAGACAACCAAGATGGCAGCATAAGGTACGTGCCGCCCCCCATAACCACATTAAAACTACAACTAAAAGACAAAACAGCTATCATCCAGAATCACGGGAAAGCTGGCTGAGTGGAAGTTCTACAACTAGAAGAAAAGAAAAAAGCGCATTGAGGCTGGGTAGGAGGTGCGGAGGCGCCAAGAGCAGAGGTACGGAGGCGCGCAAACCAGGATGCACCTGGGTATGCGGTTTTTTTCAATTGGAAGAGAGATACAAGCTCCGGACTGCACTGAGCTCATTTCCGGCGAGACTCTGGGGACCCAGACTCCTACGGGGAGAAACTGGACGGTCTGGCATCGGGTCAGAAAGCGAGGGTGGCTTTCTTGCAGAACTGCTTGCAGGGATCATTGTTGCTGTGGGGGCACGGGACTCGGCGATGTGGGGACCTGGAGATGGCTGACGGACAGGCATCGCTGTTTGATCCACCCTGGTGATTCTCTGAGACCCCGCCCCACCCAATTTATAACCCCACCCAAGCTGTGTGCAACGATGCAAATGAATTGCCTGTCCTTTTGCAGCCTAACCTAACAAACTGAAGCTGGGTCAGAGAGCTCCAAAATTTCCAAACCCCAAACAAAGAGGAGAAATCTGCAGATCTCACGGTAGCTCCTGCTGGGTGGACTCATACATTGATTGAATTTGCACCTCCTTGGAGATCCAGGAGGCAGTGTACCCAGTGGTCAGATACCAGATTTCAACTCCTCACATCCATAAGTGACACACTCAAGAGGCAGACTCAGTGAGCACCAAAGACCCATTGAAGCAAGTCCTGCCCCATAAGGGTGTCTCCAGCACAGCAGTTCTTCCACTATAGACACAGTGGGTCCTTGCAGTCAATTGGCCTGGAGGTCATTTCCTCCCAGGCATACCAACAGCAATCAAGGCTTAACTGCAACAAGACTGTGCACCTAGCCCACAAAGGGGTGCACTAAGGGTGTCCACCTCAGGTGATTGGGGAGGCTGAGCCCCTGGGCCCAATAGGACACCTACCACACAAAGCCACTATCAACACAGGGAAGCAGCTAAAATGCGGAGACGAACATGTCACAAATTAAAGAAATGGAGGAAAGCAAATTACTGGATTTTGAGTTCAAAACCACAGTTATAAGGTTACTCAAGAATCTTCTACAAACTTCCCAGGAGGAACTTAGTGAGACCTCTAAGGATCTTAATGAGAATGCCAAAAAAATGGAAAAGGATCAGTCAGAAATTAAGCATACACTGACTGAAATAAAGAATATTATACAGAGATCCAACAGCAGACTAGAGGGTCGCAAGAATCAAGTCAAAGATTTGAAATACGAGGAAGCAAAAAACACCCATCCAGAAAAGCAAAAAGAAAAAAGAATCCAAAAATATGAAGATAGTGTAAGGAGCCTCTGGGACAACTTCAAACATACCAACATCCGAATTATGGGGGTGCCAGAAGAAGAGAGAGAGCAAAATATTGAAAGCTTGCCCTAACCGATTTGGCTCAGTGGATAGAGCGTCAGCCTGCGGACTCAATGGTCCCAGGTTCGATTCTGGTCAAGGACATATACCTTCGTTGTGGGCACATCCCCAGTGGGGGGTGTGCAGGAGGCAGCTGATGGATGTTTCTCTCTCATCGATGTTTCTAACTCTCTATCCCTCTCCCTCCCTCTCTGTAAAAAATCAATAAAGTATATATATTTTTAAAAAGATATTGAAAGCCTATTAGAAGAAATAATGACAGAAAACTTCCCCTACCTGATGAAAGAAATAGACTTACAAGTCCAGGAAGCAAAGAGAACTCCAAATTAGAGGAATTCAAAGAGGACCACACCAAGACACATCATAATTAAAATGCCAAGGGCAAAAGACAAAGAGAGAATCTTAAAAGCAGCAAGAGAAAGATAGTCAGTTACCTACAAGGGAGTACCCATACGACTGTCAGCTGATTTCTCAACAGAAACCATGCAGGCCAGAAGAGAGTGGCAAGAAATATTCAAAGTGATGAATAGGAAGGACCTACAACCAAGATTACTCTACCCAGCAAAGCTATCATGTAGAATTGAAGGTCAGATAAAGAGCTTCACAGACAAGAAAAAGCTAAAGAAGTTCATCACCACCAAACCAGGATTTATAAAATGCTGAAGGGTATTCTTTAAGAAGAGGAAGAAGAAAAAGGTAAAGATAAAAATTATAAACAACAAATACATATCTGGGGGAGGGGGTAAGAGATCAACCGAAGAACTTGTATGCATGCATATAAGCATAACCAATGGACACAAGACACTGGGGGGTAGGGGAGACCAGGGGAATGTCAAGGGAAGGGGGGGAGGAGACCTATGTAATACTCTTTGTAATACTTTAAGCAAAAAAACAAAATTTTAAAAAAATACATATCTATCAACAAGTGAATCTAAAAATTAAGTGAATAAAAAACCTGATGAACAGAGTAAACTGGTGAATATAATAGAAGCAGGGGCATAGGAAGGGAGTGGACTGACAATTCTCAGGGGGAAGGGGGTGTGGGAGGTGCGGGAAGAGATTGGACAAAAATCTTACACCTATGGGTGAGGACAGTGGCTGGGGGTAAGGGCATTGGGTGGGGTGGGAACCAGGTGGAGGGGAGCTATGGGGGGAAAAAAGAGGGACATCTGTAATAATCTAAAGAATAAAGGTTTATTTTTAAAAAAATTAACCATGCCCTAGCCTGTTTGGCTCAATGGTTACAGTGTTAGCCTGAGGACTGAAGGGCCCAGGTTTGATTCCGGTCAAGGGCATATGCCCAGGTTGCGGGCTCGATCCCCAGTTGGGGGCATGCAGGAGGCAGCCAATCAATGATTCTCTCTCATCATTGATGTTTCTCTCTCTCTCCTTCTCCCTTCCTCTCTGAAATCAATTTTAAAAAATTAAAAAAAAAAGAAAAAGAAAAATTACCCATAATTATTAAGCTTTTCCTGTTCTGAGATGGAAGCACCGCTGAGTGTGATGCAGTGTGTGGAAATGCTGCCCTAAACTTATTTCCAAATGTCCTGCTAGGGCCGTTCCTGGAGGGTCTTGGTCGGCCACGTGTGCAGCAGGGAGAGTCTGTAACCTGGTGATGAAAACGAAGATACCACAGAGGCACGGGGCAGGCGATGGAGGCCTGATGGGGGGAGGCTGCCGCTGGCTCTGACTTTGACAGAAACGCGCCCAGACAGTGCTGTGCGGCAGAGGATGGAGAGGACCTGTTGCACTCAGGAGGCGACTGAGAGGCGCTCATGGCTGACGACTCCAGGCCCAGCCCGTCTGACTGGTGCGTAGGTGTCTCAGTGCCTAGAGAGCCAGTGTTCTCTCATCAGAGGGAGGCAGAGCCCTGGGAGATGTGGCCGTGGGGCGTACCTGTTTCTAGAAGGAGTGGGGGGAGGGCAAGTGGAGGAGTTTACCCCAAGACGGTATCTTTTGCTTTATGATGAGCTTCTGCTTTAAAAGGTTGGATGTTTAATTTGCCCAGGCTGGGGGCTCAGTGGTTAGAGCCCCTGCCTGTGATCTGAAGGGTCACAGGTTCGATTCTGCTCAGGGGCACATACCTCAATTGCAGGCTGGATCCCCGGCCCCAGTCAAGCCACGTGGGGAAAGCAGCCAATCCATGTGTCTCTCACATCGATGTTTCTCTCTCTCCCCCTCCCTCCCACCCTCTCAGAAAGCCAATGGGAAAAAACATACACTTGGGTGAAGATTAACGACAACAAAAAGTGCTTAATTTAATTGGCCTACAGAGTAGGAATCAGCAAGAGTGCGGAAAACTGAGCTTTGTGTGACTACGTTCAGGGAATATTCCAGAATAAGACCACAGAACATGTAAAAGGGTTTAGGGACTCTGAGGTTAGACTGCCTGTGTATTAGAATATTAGAAATGTAATAAGTTATTTATTTTGAAAAACCATAGAGTGCAATTTAAAACAAAAGAAGAACTCATAGACGTGGGGAACAGACTGGGGGTGCAGGGGCAGGACGGGGCTGCGCAGAATGGGTGAGGGGTCAGAGGTACAGACGCCCAGCTGTCCGCTCAGTCAGTCCTGGGGTGTATGTGTAGCAGGCAACTGTGGTTAATGATACTGCGTTGC
>NW_005873446.1:8912-20215 GCF_000147115.1 Myotis lucifugus
GCTTTATTCATCCTGTGGAAATGGTAGTAAGACACCAGGTTGTCCTTGGGGTTTCTTGCCACATAGATTATCTGCGGGGAGAGAAATAGCCCGTGAGGCCGCTGCGCGCGGGTTAGTGCCCACAAGCTCCGTCTGTCCATCCATCCGTCCATCCGTCCGTCTGTCCGTCTTTCGGATGCGGATCCCGGATGTGGGTGTTGGGAGGTGAAAGGCTCAGAGCCGCGTGCACGCGGTTGTTGGGAAGAGGTGAAGGGTTTTCCTTTAATAAGTAAAGAGCTTTCTGAGGAAGTAGATTGAAGACCAGAGTGTCACTCAGAGCTCCTGTTGCTCTTTACCTGACAGTTTCTCTCCAGGAAAGACGGAGGCAGCAGTTGGAAGGGAAGGTGTGTTTTCAGGGTCCGTGGTGAGGGCATCGCATTAGCTTGTTCCAAGCCTGAAAAATGATTCTGATCATTTCCCACTATTGTTCGCTGTGCTTCACAATATGCTGCTTTCATTGTCACCACCTGAGGGCCAACTGGACAATGTCAGGCAGCTCTGTGGTCTGACCCGCGAGGATGTGTCCAACCGACGAATTAATGTTCTGGCTTGAACAATGTCTAACCATAACAAACAGCAAACCAAATAAATAAGAACCCAAATCCCAACCTGTTGACCAGAAAATCACTTAGGCTCCTCCTTGTGGAGTACAATTAATGTCTAATTAGAGGATCAACATTTAACTTCCTTCCGTATGAACAGTGACTCCATTAGAAGAGATGGCTGGAGAACAGCATGGGCCAGATACAGTTTTTTAAAAAGACAAAGTCACAAGTATATTGATATACTTGTGTGAGTGTCTAGAGTTTTGGGAGGCTATTTGATAGTCAGCATTCTGAGTCTGCATTTAGGAGTATAATCAAGTGAAGTTATTCACACTCACCCGATCCTATGGACGGGATTATCCATTCGATGAAAGGAAAACTCACATGAGTAGGTGCTCGTTGAGTTAGGTCAACATCACCTTCATTTTGTATTAAGTCCACTATCTCCTGAGTCCACGTGGTCCCTTGTTCCACAGGGAGATAGAAATGAGGAGACCATTAGGATACTGTATCCTTAAAGATGGCCAAGTGTTTGTTAGACATCTGTGTGCATTGTGAAGCCAGGTGTGTGATGGAATTAAGTAAACGTCATTCTTTATACCTTGTTTTACCATAGTATGATTTTTATGAAAAAGCTCCAATGTGAAGTAGACTTATGTGCAGTTCATTGTTTCCTGCCACAGCTATTCACTGGGCTGCTGTCCTGTTGACTGAGCTGCATTGTTCCTTAGTGTTATAATATGTTATGGTCATAAGAAAGCCCCTCTAATGTGTGGAAATAATTACTGTGTGAAATGTTAGCTGTGTGAAGACCCCAATACTCTGTAACTTCCAAAATGTGGTGAACACCCCACTATCTTGATGTGAATACCCTTAAAGTGTAAACACCCTGCTCCTAGCATAAGACACACCGTCTGGCCCACACTGATAAGACACAAGTTGTTTACTACTGGCTATATAAGCACCAGATTTTTCTTCAGTGAACGTTTCCTGCCTGATGAGAGGTGGACTCCACGTGAGACTCCGTGGACTTTCACTCCGTGAGACGAGCCCCTGACTGACTGCTGTGCTGTATGAGCCTGACCCAACTGTGGCCACCTGTCTGTCTCCATCTTCGTCGTCCGTCTTTCGGTGTGCATTGCCTGGTGGCCTTTGCTGGAGCCTAGGACCCACTAGGAATAAGTAAATAAACCCTGTGTGATTGCATACTAATTCTGTCTTGTGTGTTCATGTGTTCTGGTTCGGCTCAACTGTCTAGGTTTGAAGTACCAGGGATAGGCTATTATTGTTGACCCCTGGTCATCTGCACATGTCCCACTAAATCTAGACAGATAACTAATTAATTGGGGCATAATTGGGATAATTGGCGTAGCCAGCAGGATTCCAAAACAAATTTCTCTGCAGCGCAGGCGGATAATTATTTAAAATTGTCAAAAACACTCAGGTTACCAATGAGATCAAAGAAGAAATTAAAAACATCCTGGAAACTAATGACAATGAAAACACAACAATCCGAAACCTATGGGACACAATGAAAGCAGTCCTCAGAGGGAAGTTTATAGCTCTACAGGCCTACCTCAAAAAACAAGAAAAAATGGTAGTAAATCATCTAACTCTACAACTCAAAGAATTAGAAAGAGAGCAACAAGAAAAGCCCAGAGTGAGCAGAAGGAAGGAGATAATAAAGATCAGAGCAGAAATAAATAACCTAGAGACCAAAAAAACAATACATAAGATCAATGAAACCAAGAGCTGGTTCTTTGAAAGGATAAACAAGTTTGATGAACCTCTAGCCAGGCTCACCAAGAAGCAAAGAGAGAGGACCCAAATAAACAAAATCAGAAATGATAGAGGTGAAATAACAACAGACCCCACAGAAATACAAATGATTGTTAAAAAATACTATGAACAACTCTACTCCAACAAACTAGACAACCTGGAGGAAATGGACATATTCCTAGAAAAATACAACCTTCCAAAACTGAATCAGGAAGAATCTAAAAATCTCAATAGGCCAATAGCTATGGAAGAAATTGAAGCAGTCATCAAAAAGCTTCCAGCAAACAAAAGCCTAGGGCCAGACGGCTTCACAGGGGAGTTTTACCAAACATTCAAGGAAGAACTAAAACTTATCCTCCTCAGACTACTACAAAAAATTCAAGAGGAAGGAACACTTCCAAGCTCATTCTATGAAGCCAGCATCACCCTAACACCAAAACCAGATAAAGACAACACAATGAAAGAGAATTACAGGCCAATATCCCTCATGAACATAGATGCCAAAATCCTCAACGAAATCCTAGCAAATCGGATCCAGCAGTACATCAGAAAGATCATACACCATGACCAAGTAGGATTTATCCCAGGGGTGCAAGGATGGTACAATATCCGCAAATCAATAAACGTGATACATCACATAAACAAATTGAGAGAAAAAGACCACATAGTCATTTCAATTGATGCAGAAAAAACATTTGACAAAATCCAACACCCATTTTTGATAAAAACTCTCAGCAAGGTGGGAATAGAAGGATCATACCTCAACATAATAAAAGCCATAGATGACAAGCCCACAGCCAACATCATACTCAATGGGCAAAAACTAAAACCATTTCCCTTAAGAACAGGAACAAGACAGGAATGCCCACTCTCACCATTCCTGTTTGACATAGTACTGGAAGTACTAGCCATTGCAATTAGACAAGAAGAAGAAATAAAAGGCATCCAAATTGAAAAAGAAGAAGTAAAACTGTCCTTATTCTCAGATGACATGAAATTGTACATAGAAAACCCTAAAGACTCCATCAAAACACTATTAGACTTAATAAATGAATTCAGCAATGTAGCAGGATACAAAATTAATGCCAAGAAATCTATGGCATTTCTATACACCAATAGTGAACTTACAGAAAGAGAGACTAAAAAAGCAATCCCATTTACCATCTCATCAAAAAAATTAAGATACCTAGGAATAAACTTAACTAAGGAGGTAACAGACTTATATGCGGAAAACTACAGGACGTTGAAAAAAGAGATAGAGGAACACATAAACAGATGGAAGAACATACCATGTTCATGGATTGGTAGAATCAACATCATCAAAATGTCCATACTACCCAAAGCAATCTATAAATTCAACGCACTACCCATTAAAATACCAACGGGCATATTTCACAGACCTAGAATGAACTCTCCAAAAATTCATCTGGAATAAAAAAAGACCCCAAATAGCTACAGCGATCTTGAGAAAGAAGAACAAAGTAGGTGGGATCTCAATACCAGATATCAAACTGTATTACAAAGCCACTGTTTTCAAAACTGCCTGGTCCTGGCACAAGAACAGACATATAGATCAATGGAATAGAATAGAGAACCCAGAAATCGACCAGAACCAATATGCTCAATTAATATTTGACAAAGGAGGCAAGAACATACAATGGAGTCAAGACAGTCTCTTCAATAAATGGTGTTGGGAAAATTGGACAGATACATGCAAAAGGATGAAACTAGACCACCAACTTACACCATACACAAAAATAAACTCAAAATGAATAAAGGACTTAAATGTAAGATGGGAAACCATAAAAATATTAGAGGAATCCAAACGCAACAAAATCTCATACATACGCCGAAGCAATTTTTTCACTGATACAGCTCCTAGGGCATTGGAAACTAAAGAGAAAATAAACAAATGAGACTACATCAAAATAAAAAGCTTCTACACAGCAAAAGAAACCATCAACAAAACAACAAGAAAGTCCACTGCATTGGAGAACATATTTGCCAATGTTATCACCGATAAGACTTTAATCTCCAACATTTATAGGGAACTCATACAACTTAACAAAAGGAAGATAAACAATCCAATCAAAAAATGGGCAAAGGACCTAAATAGACACTTTTCAAAAGAGGACATTCAGAAAGGCAAGAGACATATGAAAACATGCTCAAAGTCACTAACCATCTAAGAGATGCAAATCAAAACAACAATGAGGTACCATCTCACACCTGTCAGAATGGCTATCATCAACACATCAACAAACGACAAGTGCTGGAGAGGATGTGGAGAAAAGGGAACACTCGTGCACTGCTGGTGGGAATGCAGACTGGTGCAGCCACTGTGGAAGACAGTATGGAATTTCCTCAAAAAGTTAAAAATGGAACTCCCAGTGATTTGACCCAGTGATCCCACTTCTAGGAATATATCCCAAGAAACCAGAAACACGAATCAGAAAGGATATATGCACCCCTATGTTCATAGCAGCACAATTTACCATAGCGAAGATCTAGAAACAGCCCCAGTGCCCATCAGCAGATGAATGGATTAGAAAACTGTGGTACATCTACACAATGGAATACTATGCTGCTGTAAAAAAAGAAGGAACTCTTACCATTTGCAACAGCATGGATGGAACTGGAGAGCATTATGCTTAGTGAAATAAGCCAGGCAATGAAAGAAAAATACCACATGATCTCACTCATTTATGGATAATAAAGACCATTATAAACTGATGAACAAAAATAGATACAGAGGCAGAGCAGCATCGAACAGACTGTCAAACTACAGCGGGAAGGCTGGGGAGGGTTGGGGGGTGGGAGGGGGGGTAAGAGATCAACTGAAGGACTTGGTATGCATACATATAAGCATAACCAATGGACACAAGACACTGGGGGGTAGGGGAGGCCGGGGGAATGTCAAGCGGGGAAAAAAAGGAGACATATGTAATAATCTTTGTAATACTTTAAGCAATAAAACAAAATTAAAAGAAATAAATAAAATAAAGGGCCAGATGGTTGAGAACCACTGCTCAAAAAAAACAAAACAACAACAACAAAAAAACACTCAAGTTTCGGTCAGAGTATTAAGGAAACAGCCACCTAGTGTAAAGGTGATTAATCTGGCACCAAGAGAAAGCGAACTAGTCTCTAAGGACACGGGTCCGTGGTCGTCCACCGCCAGGGCCTGCCCAGGAGAGTCTGACTCCCGACTGGCTGAGGCCTGAGGGTCGCAGCAGCCTCTCTGTCCGAGCGGAGCCGAGTTGGCGGATTACAGCAACCAACCTGTTCCCAATCCGGAGACTCAATACCGGAGCTTAACCGGGTCGCCCAGGTTCAGTCCAAAATCAAAACTCCTCTTCAGATTAAGGGATTTAAATTAAAGGAAACTGAAAGTAAAAGGAAAATGAATTTTTTATGAACAAAATTTTGAAGAAACTAGTTAAAACTCTCCCTAATTTTCTAAGAAAACTAACAACTCTCCATCTAGAAACCACGTACTGCAATAGGAACACACCGCATACACAAGGATTCTGTCGGTTTGGTGGGTACGGACCAAGACTCCGCCTCACTCAACACCATGCAGAAGGTTAAAGACTTCTTCAACAAGCTTTCAAAAGAAACAACCCTGCCGAGCCTAACATACCATCAGAAAGCAAATGGAGACCGGTAGAGGACGCCCTGAGGACCAAATATAAAATCCAGACAGCCCCTGGCCTCAGCAAAAACATAGTAGATCCTAACAATCTGAGTCCAATAATACAGTGGTTCTCAACCTGTGGGTCGAGACCCCTTTGGCGGTTGAACGACTTTCACAGGGGTCGCCTAAGACCATCCTGCATATCAGATATTTACATTATGATTCATAACAGTAGCAAAATTACAGTTATGAAGTAGCAACAAAAATAATTTTATGGTTGGGGGTCACAACATGAGGAATTGTATTTAAAGGGCCAGAAGGTTGAGAACCAATGCAATAATAGAAAGAGTGCCACCACAGGAGGTAGTAGGAATATTACTACAGACAATCCATCACCTGCAGGAGGACACTGACAAGGGAAGATCACTAGCACAGAAGGTCGTTGCAAAATACTCCAGCAAGCCAGTAGTAGTAAAAAAGAAGGTAATCAGATTGGAAAATGAAGCAATCAGTAGAATGCACCTCCTTTTCAAGGCAGGAATTAGCAGAACTCAGAAAACGATTGATTAAAGGAGAATTAACGGACGTAGAGTGGCTTGTAAAAATATATGAACTTGGAGGCGACACATCTATGTTAAGTGCAGATGAACTCACAGTAGTAATAGATGCAATATAATTAGCCAAATTAAAAACAGCACTAAAGGAAATTGCAGAACAACACTCAAATACAGTAAGATCATTATGGAGCTGGATAGGAGATGCGTGCAGAAGAGCATTCTCAGCAGTGGACCTGTCTTCAGGACAGTTGTCAGAACACTGGGGTCTCTTACACAATTACAGACCCAGTTAAGGAAATGGGTGATTCTAACGAGCCTCTCTAAACCAGACTTGAACTCACCATGGGAAAATTCAGAGGTAGAAGGGATAGTCAAGGTACTAATAAGAAACTCCCAGATGGCTACAAAATGCAGCTTCGGAACCTTATCTCAGGGTCCAGCACTGCAGAGGATATTAAAAAGAAAACCCAACTGCACCAAGACCTGTTAGCAGAAAAGAAATTCGCCTTCACGGCAGAGGAATCAAAGAAATATTCATTCCCCATGCAACAGTATAGAGGACCTCTAAAGCCCTTACAAACACGCCAAACCAATCAAAACAGGCAGAATGACCAGTACAGACAAGGACAAGCTAATTACTGGAGAAGGAACAATCCGTTCTTCAAGAACAATAATCCATTCAGAAGTAATAATAACAACTCAGTCAGAGACAATAGTAATCCATTTAGAAATAATAATCCATTCAGGAATAATCAACCCACCCAGCCACAAAACCCATTCAGACAAAATGACCCTTTCGGAAACAATAACTTACTTAGAAATTGAAACTTTAAACGAAATCCCAACCCCTTCCAAAATGGACAAGGCACTAACCCCTTTAAACAAAACTCAAATCAAATCAGGGAAACTGGTAGGGCTCCCACCGACCACAGCAAGTTCGGCAGTAGGGGGCACAAACAAATTTACCCACCCCTACCCTTTGAAACCCTCCCCAACATAAATATTACAGAAACATTTCGCATGGAACATGATAATAGACCATACATAACACTACAAGTATCACTACATGGAAGTCATTTTCAAAACCACTCATTTTTAGTAGATACAGGATCACAAGTCTCTTTAATAAAAGGCACAGTAACACACAACAAAGTAGTCACAGAAGGAGTAATGGGCAACGTAATCCGAACAGCGCCCACTCCTGGACACATATAAAGGAAAGAAAATCCCAGCAACCTTTTTGATAGCACCAGAAATTCAAAACATTATAGGTATGGACTTAATCCCACAACTCTTTAGTCACATCATACATAAACCTACATTACATAACATACAGACAGTCTTAACAGCACTACAAATACCTCCATTAACATTACCAGAACCAAATACACATTCATTCACACCTCAAAGCCCTCTAAAAGGAGGACATGATGATGTAATGAAAGCACTTAAAAAACTTCTGGAAGAGGCTAAAATAGAACCAGGCAGGTCACACATTTATAACAGCCTAATCTGGCCTGTAAAAAAGCCTAACGGCACCTACAGGATCACAATAGACTATTGCAACCTGAATAAGGCCTCACCACAGACAGATGGCTGCCTGCCTGACGCACAAGAAGTAATCAATATGACCCAAAAAGCCGACCCGAAACGCATGGCAGCAATTGACCTATCAGACATGTTTTCCGCCATCCCAATAGCTAAGGAATCCAGACCTATTACCACAACTACATTGCAAGGTAAGCAATCTCAATTCAAAAGACTTCCACAAGGATACAAAAATTCACCTACAGTTGCACACAATTTACTTGCCAATAACATCGACCCCACCAAATGTAAATCTACAATTATACAATACATAGACGACATCCTACTCTATAACAATGACAAGGATACCCTTCAAACTGACTTAGATGCACTAGTATCTCATTTGAGATCACTAGGCTGGACAATTAATCCTGACAAAATCCAGCCCCCAGACACCAAAACAACATTTTTAGGCATCCACTGGAGTTCTGCAGGCAGAAACATACTGAACAAAGTAATAGAGAAATTGCTAAACCTAAAAGGCCCAACCAACAAAAAAGAAACACAACAATTAATGGGACTTTTCATGTACTGGAGACAACACATACCATATCTGGAAGACACTGCAAAACCTATATACAAAGTCACCAGGAAAGCAGTATCTTTCATATGAACCCAAGAACAGGAACAAGCATTTAAACAATTAAAGGACTACATACACCACCTTCAATCCCTACAAAGTATCAGACCAGGAGACAAAATAGTACTAGGCATTAGTTTCATGGGAGAACATGCAACTAGTTGGGGACTAGACAAAAGAGGAACAGAAGACAAAAAACTAATGCCTGTAGGATTCTGGACTCAGAGATTCCCTGACTCTTACCACAAATTCTCTCATTTTCAGAAACTAATCTGGACACTATATGTGGCATTTTGCACGTGGAGTCCCTGACTGGACTTACCAGCTGTGGGCAAACTACGGCCCGCGGGCCAGATCCGGCCTGTTTGAAATGAATAAAACTAAAAAAAAAAAGACCGTACCCTTTTATGTAATGATGTTTACTTTGAATTTATATTAGTTCACACAAACACTCCATCCATGCTTTTGTTCCGGCCCTCCGGTCCAGTTTAAGAACCCATTGTGGCCCTCGAGTCAAAAAGTTTGCCCACCTCTGACTTAACCCAATAACCATGCCCAGCACATTGCCCCTTAAGGCATGGCTCAAAATGTCAGCTGAAGAATTGGCAGGTTCCCAAATGGACGAAAAGGTTCTCTAGGGGAAGTGGTACATTAACACACGAGAAACCTCTGGCTCCAGTGAACCAGCCCTCCTCACCGAGGAGGTCAACAAACTTGAGGTGGAACCACCTACCCGTGCCAACAAGTTTGTAAGACCACCCGATCCGATCGGTGTGAAAGGGCCACAATATAGCCCTGAACTTAACAACGCCTGGTTTACAGACAGATCAGTTTCCGTAACCGGTGACCAGTGCGAATGGAGAGCAGCAGCCTTCAATCCAGCGACATCACAAGTGCTAACGGCGACTGGTAGGTCCAAATCTGCTCAACATGCTGAATTCATAGCTACATATTTAGCCTTTAAGGACTCAATTGACAATCATAAGCCCAAAATTTACGTCTTTTCCGACTCATGGGCAGCCTGTAAAGGAATCACTGAATGGTCAAATGGCAACAATCAGGCTGGTTAATTAATCGCAAACATTTATGGTCACAAGACTATTGGATAAAACTCTACGGCCTCTCCAAACAAATTAAAATATACATGACACGAGAAACCAAGATGGCGGCATAGGTAAACACCAGAAATTGCTGCCTCCCACAACAACTTCAAAAGTACAACGAAAAGACAAAACGGACATCATCCAGAACCACAGGAAGGCTGGCTGAGTGGAAATTCTACAACTAGAAGGAAAGAGAAAAGCATACCGAGACTCAGAGGAGCTGCAGAGGTGGAGTGCAGAGGTACGAAGGCTCGAGTGCGCTCGGGAAGGGGCTGGCACCTGAGGACGTGGCTGTCTTTTTGAATCGGGAGGGAGCCACAAGCTCCCGACTGCTCTGAACTCCAGTTCCGGGAAGTCTCTGGGGACCAGACTCATACGGGGAGAAACTGGACTGTCTGGCAAAGGGCAGAACTCGGAACTCAAGGGTTGCTTTCTCTCAAAGGTGCTTGCAGCGATTACCGGGACACCGGGACACTGAGACACGGGGCCCCTTAGGGCAGAGCTGAGGATCAGCCATAGCTGCTTGCTCTGCCCTGTTGATTCCCTGAGACCCCGCCCCACCCAGGCTGCGGCAGAGGCTTTTGCATATGAATGCCCTGGCCCTTCGCAATGTGAAAATTACCTAACAAATTGCAGCTGGGCCAGACAGACCCAGAACTTCCAAGAGAAGTCCCAAGGCCCCACAGCGGCTTGCATTGCTTCACAGCTGGGCCTCATCTGGGCACCTCCAAACCCCCAAAAAGGAAGGGGAATCTGCAGATCTCTTCATAGCTCCTGCTGGGTAGCCTCAGAAAGAGGCTAAATTAGCACCTCCTTAGATCCAAGAGCCAGTGTACCCAGTGGTCAGAGTAGGACCATCCAGATTACAACTCCTCAGATCCATAAGGGACACACTCAGGGGGCAGACTCAGTGAGCACCAAAGCCCCACTGAAGCAAGTCTTGCCCCATAAGGGTGTCTTCAGCACAGAAGTTCTCCCACTGCAGACACAGCTGATTCTCACAGCCAATTGGCCTGGAGGTCAATTCCTCCCAGTGATAACTACAACAATCAAGGCTTAACCACAAGACTGTGCACAAAGCCCACAAGGGGTTGTACCAAGAGTGTCCACCTCAGGTAATTGGAGAGGCTGAGCCACTGGGCCTTATCGGACACTTAGCACACAAAGCCACTCTACCAACACAGGGAAGCATAAAAAATGCGGAGACAAAGAAACGGGTCACAAATGACAGAAATGGAGGAAAGCAAACGACTGGATATAGAGTTCAAAACCACGGTTATAAGGTTTTTCAAGAATTTTCTGGAAACCGCCGATAAATTTAGTGAGACCCTGGAGAATATGAAAAAAGACCAACTAGAAATTAAGCATACACTGACTGAAATAAAGAATAATATACAGAGACCCACAGCAGATAGAGGATCCCAAGAATCAGTCCAGATTGAAATATGAGAAAAAAAAAATACCAACTGGAAAGCA
>NW_005873446.1:20818-23987 GCF_000147115.1 Myotis lucifugus
GAAGAAGAAAAAGGTAAAGGTAAAGATAAAAATTTATGAACAGCAAATACGTATATATCAACAAGTGAATCTAAGATTCAAGTGAATAAATAATCTGATGTACCAGAATGAACTGGTGAATATAATAGAACCAGGGGCATGGAAAGGGAGTGGACTGACAATTCTTGGGGGGAAGGGGTGTGGGGGTGCAGGAAGAGACTGGAAAAAAATCGTACACCTATGGATGAGGACAGTGGGAGGGGTAAGGGCAGAGGGTGGGGTGGGAACTGGGTGGAGGAGAGCTATGGGAGGGGGAGGAACAACTGTAATAATCTGAACAATAAAGATTTAATTTTAAAAAAAGAAAAAGGAAAATGAATCTAAGGCATAAAGACTTATGATGAAATGAACACCTATGAACTCACCTCCCAGTTTATGATGGGCAACAGGACTATCCCTTAATCCCCCCACCCTCTCAGAGATAACCCCCATTGAGAGCTTTTTGTTTATTATTCCTTTGTATTTCTTCATAGATTTATCACCTAGGCTTTGTCCCAAAAACATCTTGAACAATTTTGCATGGTTTTTCTTTTTCATAATATAAAAGGAATCATTTTCATGCATTCTTTTGCAAGGTGCTTTTTTTTGTTCAACATTATATTTCTGAGACTCACTTGTGTGGTTCTGTGTAACTGGTATTAATTAATCCATTTAGCTATTGATTAGCAGCTGGGTTATTTCTATTTATTTTGCTATTAGAAATAATGCTGCTAAGAGCTCTTTTGTATATTTCCCTAGGTACACCTATGCAACAATTTTTCCAGGGTGTATTTCTTGGTGTGGAATTGCTGGTTCATTGGATATACCTTCAAAGTTATTAAATAATGGTAAACTGAATTTGGTTTCTAAAGAGAATTATACCAGTTTACATTGTCACCAGCAATACATTGGTGTTCTATACCCTTTGCTAATCATTGCTATTACAATATTGTTTGTGATTGCCAGTCTGGTTGGTATAAAATGTTTTCTCATGGGGTTTACATTTTCATTTGTTCAATTGCTAGCAAAGCATAGCATATTTTCATGTTTATTGGCCATGTTTTTGAAGTTCCTCTTCAGTTTTGTGCCCATTGGGTGGGTGGCCCTTTGCCTGTTATATGTGATGCATGTATCTTCTTCCAAATGTCTTTGACTCCCTTTGTGTATCTTTCAATAAACATTCTTTAAGTTTTAAAAAAATAAATAAAATAAAATATACATGACACACGTCAATGCTCACGCCACAGACAAAACACCCACATGCTCCACAACCCAATAGCAGATACATTAGCAAAAGGCGTCACACCTGAAGACAACATCACTATCGTGGACAAATCAAAATCATTAGCAATTAATCTAAAATTAGTAAGAAATGAAAATAATGACTAGTCCATCACCCCTCTTCCTAAACTTAAATTTAGGAAAGAAAATGGCAAATACAAATTGCTCCCATCTACATCAGAACTCACCTTTACACCACAATCTATACAACAGATACATACAACATTAGGACACCTAGGACATTCTTCTCTTGACCCTTGGTTCCTTAAGATGCAGGGGTCCTCAAACTTTTTAAACAGGGGGCCAGTTCACTGTCCCTCAGATTGTTGGAGGGCTGGACTATAGTTTAAAAAAAAACTATAAACAAATTCCTGTGCACACTGTACATATCTTATTTTGAAGTAAAAAAACAAAACGGGAACAAATACAATATTTGTATTGCATGTGGCCCGTGGGCTGTAGTTTGAGGACCCCTGCTATGAGGAACCTAAAGGCACCCATTAAACTCATCAAGCAAGCAATCAATTCCTGTGAACAATGCAAAGGCACTCACACGTTTAAATCTCTTACAACACCCAGACTGACTAATGCATTTGTGCCTAATGAAGTCTTACAAATTGATTTTATTGGACCACTTCAGGTACCCTTTGCAGACAAATATGCATGCACTATTGTTGATACAGCAACTGGAATACTTTATGCTTATGCCTCAAGACATCCAAATGCAAAAACCTCATTCAAGCACTCTCAACATGGTTCTCATTCTATGGACCACTGCAAATCTTTCAATCAGACCAAGGCACACACTTCACAGCATCATCAGTCCAACAAGAAGCACAAGACTTAGACATCAATTGGAATTTCCACCTGCCTTATAACCCACAGCAGCTGGACACATAGACACAATGGCCTTCTCAAACACAAACTGCAAACACTACTCATGGACAGGTCATTCAAGACACTACAAGAATTACTAGACAAAGCATGTCTACAACTAAACTCCACACCTAGGGCAAATAGACTTTCCCCAATAGAAGAATTACTCCAACCACACATCTACACTAATAAAAGAGAAACATGGTAATTAGCGTACAACCGCTACCCTTCCCATTGGCTAATCAGTGAGTATATGTAAATTAACTGTCAGCCAAGATGGTGGCCGGCAGCCAGGCAGCTGGAAGCGAACATGAGGCTTGCTTGCTCCAGTGACTGCGGACTCCAACGTTCCCCGCCTGACTTGCCGGCCTCTGAGTTGCAACTCTAAGCAACTATGTACTATGTTGCAAAAGTAGAAGCTAAAAAAAACCCCATAAACCAGCTTTCAGCCTGCCGGGATCTCAGAGCTGAAGTTATACATTGTTTCGATTATAGAATGGCAAACAAACCAGATAGGAAGCCTCAGAGCTAGAGCCAGAGCTAAAGCTGGACCAGAATAAAATAAAAAAAAGGAGAGGTTGGGAGCTTCAGTCAACAACCGCCAGCCTGAAAGCAGCCCTCAGCCCCTCACCCAGACTGGCCAGGCACCCCAGTGGGGACCCCCACCCTGAAGGGTGTGTGACCTGCTGCAAACAGCCATCATCCCCTCATCCAGGCTGGCCAGGCACCCCAGTGGGGACCCCCACCCTGATCCAGGACACCCTTCAGGGCAAACAAGCCAGCCCCCAGGCCTCTATCCTATATAGTAAAAGGGTAATATGCCTCCCAGCACCGGGATCAGCGGAGCCTCGAGGCCTCCTGGCACCGGATCAGCGTGACAGGGGGCAGCGCCCAAACCCCCTGATCGCCCTGCAGCTCTGTGTGTGACAGGGGGCAGGGCCACAACCTCCCTAGCTGCCCTGCTCTGTGTGTGACAGGGTAGAGCCATAACCTC
>NW_005873446.1:43173-45085 GCF_000147115.1 Myotis lucifugus
GCCTTTCTTTCAGGGTATTACGCCTGCTCCTCTCGGATCACGGGCCATGTGAGTAAAACCACCACAAAGAATTCAGCCTGTCTTCTTCACATTGACTCACTCGGGGCAGCAGGACCTTCCTGTCTGGTTCACTCCTAGCTGCACCCTTCCTGGGGGACGGGAGCCTTTGTTTGTCACCTTTTGATGCTTTCCATTTCCCAGCATGAGTAAGGCACTCCAGTACGTGTCTGTCATCAAGTGAATGGAGTTGGCCTTTTTTTCTAGGTAGGATTGTATTGTACAGAACTTTTGAAAAGAAACTTTCCAATTCTAATTATAACCAGAAGATGGGAAGAGGATATGTAGATGGAACAAATTATTAAATGTATATTGTATGTTACATGCTGTGTACTGAAGTTAATCTGAACACTCACAACCTGCAGAGAGAGAAGGGAAATGCTGGATATGTGTGCTGGGTAAATGCAGTCACATTGGGCTCATCCAAATGAGCAAATCATACATTCAAGAGTAAGAATGTCCAGGGCATTGTTCACAGACCTCCAGGAGGTCGAGGAAGCCGCCAGTGGTCTGTGGAAGCAGCACGCTCCTCTACCTCACAGAGCCCAGTGAGAGCAGGTCACGTTCCCAAGCTCTGGTTTCTAGAGCTCCATGCAGAACAACATTGAGGTGCTGGCCATGTTCTTCTCAAAGTGCTCGTTACATTGCTTGTTCTGAGCTTCAGTGAACTGACTTTTCCAACCTCCCAGGACTCCTGAGAAGAGCAGCGTAAGTAATATTTTTATGAACTTTGACCATTTTTTGTTTGGGTAATCCCTTTCCTCTCAATACTTACATTCCTCTCATAGACATCCGCTCATCGTCCTGCTGCCATTGAATGATAAGTGAAGTTACAGGTCATACTCCCCAGGGCACAGTGAGGCCCTTGTAAGCAGGGAGCTGTATTCTGAGCTGTATTCTCTTTTATTATATAGGACTAGAGGCCCGGTGCACGAAATTCGGGCATGAGGTGGAGTCCCTCAGCTGGGTCTGCACCCTCTCCAACCCGGGACCCCTCAGGGGATGTCTGAGTGCCAGTTTAGGCCCTGGGGGATCGGTCCTAAACTGGCAGTTGGACATCCCTCTCACAATCTGGGACCGCTGGCTCCTAACCGCTCGCCTGCCTGCCTGCCTGCCTGCCTGATCGCTCCCTAACTGCCCCCCTGACGGCCTGATAGCCCCTAAACAGCTTCTGCCTTGGCCCCTGCCACTGTGGCTTTGTCCAGAAGGATGTCCAGAAGATATCTGGTCTACTTAGCATATTACCCTTTTATTAGTATAGATTATTAATAATGAACTACAGCGTTCACTAATGACTGGTTACTATAATCATGCTGCATTCATTTCCCGTATGCGCCTTACGCGCAGGAGCACCATTTCTCTCCACTAATATTTGCAGCAAATATTTTAGCAGCTGATTGCGATGTCATTAGTCTGTTTTTAAAAATATATATTTTATTGATTTTTTACAGAGAGGAAGGGAGAGGGATAGAGAGTTAGAAACATCGATGAGAGAGAAACATCGATCAGCTGCCTCCTGCACACTCCCTGCTGGGGATGTGCCCGCAACCAAGGTACATGCCCTTGACCGGAATCGAACCTGGGACCCTTGAGTCCGCAGGCCAACGCTGTATCCATTGAGCCAAACCCGTTAGGGCTCATTAGTCTTGTACTGACTTGTTTGGTGTGCGCAACAGGAAACATTTCGCTTTCGGAGAACCAGAAAAATGGGTTTATTTGCGTTACGCTTATTAATCTGTGCAGTTATTCAGTGTCTAGTAAGTTAATGTTCAAGATAAAATATTAATTTTTATTAAAATGTTCTATTATTTTATGTTAACGATGACTCATTTATTTCAGCCCTTTATATTTAGCG